>NW_023642815.1:0-9593 GCF_015228065.2 Penaeus monodon | reverse complement strand
TTTGGGGGGGCCGACGCTCTCGACGCGCAGACTCGTGGGGGCGGAGGGGAAGCACATCGCCCAGGACACACGCACCCGAAAAAGGATCCAGATGGACCGGCCACCCTCCCCCTTTTTCCTCCTGCAAAAAAAAACCCATACAACTATTACCCCAACTTTAACCCTGCGTGCTGGTTAAGCCCCCGGCTCCTTTCTCTTTTACTAAAATTCATTTTCCTCCCCCCCTATCCTTCCTTCCCACTCTTCTTTCCAAACTTTGAACTTTGAACCACGGATCGTCCCCCTTTGCCCCCCTTTGGCCCGCCTAGCGGTCGGGGGATCAGCGCCACCGAACAAATTTAAACGGAGAGATTTAAAGGGGGACTGAACTATAAACGCCGAACTATAAACGGGAGTGGCGCTAAGGACTGAACATCTTACAAACTTGCTACGGACTTTGACTCGATTGCCTGTCATTATGCAAGTGCACTCGTGCAATTGAAATAAGGCAGGACACGCGAGTCAGAGGACGATTTAGGATGGAGATGGTCCACGGAAAAAGGGAGAAAAAAAATACTCCAAAAAAAAAAAAAAAAAAAAAAACAAGCCTCAACTTCTTTATACTCGTTATGTCTCATTTATACCGGTTCTATTTTAATTCAATGTTTACCACGTTCCCACTGTTCAAACCACTTACTAAAAATATTTACTCCTTTATGTTTTGTTGTTTTATCATGCTTCCTTGCTTGTTTGCTTCCTTGCTTGTTCCTTGCTTGCTTTGCTTGCTCTTGTTTTTTTTTGTTTTGTTTTTACTTGCTGTTTGTCCTATATTTTGTTTTCTTTGATCCCTAATTATTAGCTTTATCAACATTTTATCAACATCTGTTGATCATATGCCCCTTTCACTCACATCACCCCACCCACATCTCATCCACCGTCCCCTCCCTGTCCCTATCTAGACTTTTTTTCCCTTCATCATCTATCCCCTATGTTTTTTTGTAATGTCCATCTCTCGTTCTGCCGCTGGTACTCCCAACCTCATTCTTTTTTATCCTTTACTTCTCTTGCATAAGGCAGACACAAAACAAAATAACAAAACTAAAAAAAAAAAAAACAAAAAAAAAATAACAAAATAACAAAAATTAAAACAAAAAATTAATTTGTTTCCCGTTCCTTTTAGTATAAGTCAATATTTGCTCCTATTATTTTAAATTAATTAACTATAAATGATAAAAATGTTCAGTTATATCTTTCTATCACTTCCTTTTCTTTAGCCATATAAAACTATAAACCAATAAAAATCATAAAACATTCAATCAAAATAAAAAAAATATTAATAATAATAAGATATTAAAATAAATATATATATGATTATATACATATTTATTAAAATAAAAAGAAAGAGGTGTTTACTTTAATGACATTAGTAATATAATAACATTCCTTTGATTGCCAGCACTTTAGTAAAATAACAAAAACTGCTCACCCCTTTCCCTCAAAAACCCCAGACATGAACGAAAGATATTATCCTATACTATGCAAGGGGTTCGCCCCCTACTTTTACTTTTGCCCCCGATGACCACCCACCCCCTCGTCGTCACCACGACGACACCATTCGGAGGACTCCGATTGTGGGGATAGCCTCCAAATCAATCTCCCTGAGGTTGAAGCGGGGGCGACCCGCTACCTGCTCCCTTGGGGGTCGCAGTCTCCGTTCTCCCTGTCAGGGGGAACCTGGGGGGACAAGGAAGTATCGGGAATTGGTCCGCCGTTTTTCCCGAGAAACGCAAAACAAGCTACAGGTCAATCAGAATAAAGCACCCAGATGGATCTGTGCTATGGGTGGGGACGAATTTTGTCGTCCTCACGATCACACGAGAAAAGCTTCGGGCCTCTCCCTGGCGCAGGAGGCTATGTAAAAAAACAACTACAAATCTCCGTGTTCCGGTTGTCCGTCGGATAGTCCATGCCTTCTTCAGGAGAAGGAGGGCGGCCCTGGCCGCGATGTTTCTCGTTGGACCGAGGCGATGAACAGGGGCCAGTTCCGGGCTTGGCAGCATATCTTTTCCTTGTGTACTTCTCATACTCCTTCACATCTTCACCCTTCCTCCTTCCCTTGTTTGTTACGTTTAATTTAATTTTTAAACTAAATAAAGAAATAATAATAAAAAGGAGTAAGATATGAAGACATCAAGGTGGGGGGGGGAAAGGGCCACAGTGAGAAACCGAAGGAAGTGAGAGGGCACATCATATTTATATGTAAAACATATATATACATATACAGATACACACCACACCACACACACACCCCACACACACACACACATATAAAATATATATATATATATTATATATATATATATATATATATATATTATTTTTTTTTTTTTTTTTTTTTTTTTTTTTTTTTTTTTTTTTTTTCAACAGCCATTCATTCCACTGCAGGACATAGGCCTCTCTCAATTCATTACTGAGAGGTTATAGAGCAGTGCCCCCTTACCTGTTTGGATGCCCTTCCTAATCAACCGCGGTTTGTACCACGGCGGTGACTTTCCCTACGGCACCTGCATTAGACTTCTAAAGGGCGATATGTCGTTTTCTCGCCGTGATCGGGCTCGAGCAGCAGTCTGAGCGCAGGCATTTTTTCGACCGCCGCGGCGGGGAATTGAACTTGGGACCATGTGGGTCGGAGTCCAATGCTCTAACCATGGACCATTACGGCCATTTATATATTATTAATATATATATTATATATATATAATATATTATATAATATAATATATAATATATAATATATAATATAATATAAATATATAATATATATATATATATATTATATTTATATGTGTGTATGTGTGTGTGGGTGTGTGTGTGTGTGTGTGTGTGTGTGGTGGTGTGTGTGTGTGTGTGTGCGTGTGCGTGTGTGAGAGAAATAGAGAGGAGAGAGAGAGAAGATAAAATAAATAGAAGATAGATAGATAGATAGATAGAGAGAGAGAGAGAGAGAGAGATAGATAGATAAATAGATAGATAGAGAAAGAGAGAGAAAAGAGAGAGAGAGAGAGAGAGAGAGAGAGAGAGAAGGAGAGAGAAGAGAAGGCTTTTCTGGTGTATTGGGATGTAGGCAGATAGATATACGGGCAGACAGATAGAAAATTGTATTTGTTATCTGCGTTTCTTCACCGCCTAGAGAATATAGGGACCTTTGCGGGACCCTAACCCACTGAGCCCCCCAAGTAACCTATCCCCCCTGGCCCTCAAATGTCTATTTACGTCTCTGTCCATAAACCAGGAATCATCAGGACTCCTGGCGTCACAATGACGAAATCAGCCACGGAGTGAACACGTATCGAAGAAAAAGTTATCGTGGCATAGAACTCTTGAGAGAACGAAGGAAGTTCTCACGGATGCGAACAACGATCGTCTCATGCTGTTAGGAGGCTGGTACTTTTTCATCTAAAAAAAGTAAAGGAAAACAATGGACTAATCTCATCCACACTATGTGACAAACCTCATTTGATACAACCACCTCAGTCAAAAAATTAACCAGAAGAAAGTGTGACTGCCCGACGTCTCGACTAAAGGCTGAGGCAAGGGGGGAATAACAGCAGAAAACCTTTTCCTCTCGGGAAATATTATACAGTTTATGGATGGATCGGCTGACACACACCACACCCCTCGGTTTCCGGGAAGTGACAAGCTGTGTTCATGCTGGTGATATCCCAAATCAGTACGGGCCCAGTGTTTGTTTGACGCCTTGAGAACCTTGAGTTTATAAATCGCAGTATATGTTATCAGATATATGCGTTTATGGCGGTTATGGAGAGTTTATCCTAAAATGTTCGGTCTATATACTGACCACTTTCCTTCATTCTAGGCTGCGCCATAAGCCATATTAATTTCTATGGGAATCACTGACTTTCTGCAGTGTGATTTCGATATGAAACTTGACTCAATGCCCTAGCAGTTAATGGGCATGATGGCCACAGTGATCGCTACTGACTGTAATCGGTTTTTGCAAAAGAAACAAGGCTCAACGATGACTTTAAGCCAATCACGATTTTTTATCACTTCGTCTTAAAACTGATGATTTTGGAAAAATAAGGAACATTTTAAAAACCTTTTTTTTTTTAATTGAACATTTTTTTCTGAAACTAGGAGGGAGGGAAGCGCGAGCTGATTGGCTATAAATCTGACCACTTATTTTTTGCCGGGGCCTGTTTCCTGACCCGGAAATTTATGATTATTAAAAAAAGTCGTTTGATCGAAAATATAGTTTTAAAAATTTTGAGACCTCCAAACCTAGCCTTTCCCCAAAAACCCTCTACGTTCTATATTACAATCCCTTAGATAACGGGGGAAAGAAAGAAAAAAAAGTAGAAAAAGAAATGACAAAGGGGTTTGCTTTCCCAAATCCTACCCCCCGGGAAAACAAGCCCAAAAAACCCCTTTCCCTTTTACACTGATCTTTTTACAAAACATAACAGAAAATTAAGCCCATCCTAACACAAACCTCCTTAACAGAGGAAGAGAGGAAATATCAATACGGCCGCCTTTGCATGGCCAAAGGTGATCACGATTTGATGGACGTTAAAATAATTTCATGATTTTGAATATAAATTTATGCATGCGCATGACATCTTGGCCCTTCCTTCGCCAACGTTATTCTGGAAAGTTTGCTAGGCCTAAATTTGGCAAAAGTCTTGGTTTAAGTGCAAATTTTTGCGTGGGGGGCGGGCTTGCGAATTTTAGGGAGGAAAAGGAAGGATAATCTTTATTTATAGTGGTGCATGGTTTAAAACCCGGGGGAAACACAAAAGGTACCAAAAAAAATACACAGGGAATTTTATGTGTTGTGTACACACAACACATACACACACCACACACACACCACAACACACACACACACACACACCCAATATATAAATAAATAATATATATATATATAATTTTAAATAATTTTATATACATACATACATATACATATTATAAAAAAAAAAATTATTATTATATATATATAATATATATTATATATATAATATAAAATATATATATAAAACATTTTTGTTTGTTATTAGTAGTATATGTGTATGTATATTTATATATATATCACATGAAATATAAACAACGAATAAAACACACCACACACGCAGCACCACCACACACAGCCCCATTTCACAAGGCCCTTTCAACACAAGAAAATCTCTCGCAGGGGGGGGCCACTAGAGGCCCTTAAGTGTTTTCCATATTTTCCAAACCCAAAAGGGCCCCCCCCCACACACTGAAAACGATGGCCGATGAGCGGTAGAGTGCAGACAAGTCGCGTTGGCAGGGTGCGGGATCTTGGGAAAGCGCAAAGGAAAAACAGATTTTGATAGTTGTTGCGTATATTAAAAGGGAAAGGGGATGTAAACGACGGAAGATTTCGGCCCGGGTCAGTGTGCTGTAGCTGTCTGTCGCTCGCGGGGCGCCCCTTTTTTATACGTTTGAACTAGGAAATCACAAAGTTGCGATGACTCGGAAGTAGGGAGGAGAGGATGTGATCGTGTATCGGGACGGCGGCCTGGGGATGCCGCGTCCGTTGTCATGTCTACAAGGGTGATTGTAAGGCTAGTGTTACTGTATTAAAATATTATTTATGAGTTAATAATTTTTAATGAGGCAATGGTGAGAAAGGGGAAGGAGTCTGCAAAAGGCCCCGGGTCTTTGGGTTTTGATTTTTATGAGAACCCAGCAGCATGTTCCCTTTATGGCCCGTTAATAATTGATTTTTTGTCTAAGTGGCTTGATTTTTGGGTGCTTAAATTTTAAACCCTAAGAGAGTTCAATTTTTCTTTTTCCCAGTTTAAAAAAAAAAAAACAGTAAATACACAAAAAAGAAAATATGTAGAATATATCAGGAAAAGAATGGAAAAAATACTACTTCAAGTATCTGGGGATACTAACTCTTTGGTTGTTGATTGGGGGGATGACAGAAAAAATACAAAGATAAAAAGAAAACCCTGAGATTAATAAAAGAGTAAAAATATAGATAGAAGTATGTAAAAAAAAAAGGGAAAGGGGGATCCCAAGGAAAACCCAGTAGTGATTTTACCCTGGTTTGACATAAAAAAATTTTATTTTATTTGTTATTCGAAAACTTTTCTTATTTGTTCAAGCATACAATATTTTTTTAAAAAATAAATATGTCACTTTAGTAGATTTGTAAAATTTGGCAAAATTTTTCAAAGGAAAGAATCTGAGTATATCAGTATATGTTGTGTTTTTCCTTTTCCAAAAAAAGATTATTGAGTGTCTTGAATCATTGTAAAAAAGAGAAGATATTGAAAGTGATTTTTTTTTTATTTTTTTTTTTTTTTTTTTTTTGACTGGTTATTACTTTTTTAGAAGTTAAATTTGGGGCCTCCACCCCCTCAATCTATTTTTGTTTATTTTTCATGTCACACCCTTTAAACCCAAATTTTCATTCTTATATGTTTCCCCATGGCCATGGCGGGGGTTTCCCCAAATTTGCGCTTAGTTGCTCATATTTGGAACCCACCCGTTGTAAACATTTTAAAAATTTTTGCTTTATAATAAATTTTTTCTTTTTCAGGAGTCAGAAGAAGAGATAACCTGTAGAATGCCTGAGCAGGGGAAAATGTTAGTGTAGAGACATGCAGCAGGACAACATCAGCTCTCAGGGGAAGCAGACCCAAATTCTAATTTAGAGTACCCCCTTATTAAATAGGGGAGTTTAAATAATCAGTGGGATCATATTTTTTAAAATTTTCCAAAAACCTTATGCTAATATATAAGTTTTTCCTTACAAATGTGCTTTGGGAAATGGGCTAAAAAAGAAATTTTAAATCTAAAGACATTTACAAAGTCAAGATGGGACAGAATTTTTAAAAACTTCCAGAGTTGAATTTACAAGGATTTTATGTATTTCCTTTTTACAGATCCTATATTTTAGTACAGCAAAACATAAGAAAGAGAATATCAGGTTGAATTCCGTTTTTTGAAACAGGAAAAAAACCCCCCCGGGCATATTTAAACCTTTTAACCCAAAAATTTCTTTCTTCCAGCCAAGAGACTGTTAATGATTTTACACAGTATCCGTATTTTCCGTGGTACTGGCAGACTTGTTAGTGATCCCTAGACTTAAGAGATTTTGCTATTATAGGGGTGTTCAAAGCCTGTAGAAGCCCTCAATGATAACGACTAAAGCAATTAAGTAGCTAAAATAGTGTTTTTTATTGTAGTTTTTTTGCCATTATTTTTTTTTTGGGGAATTTTTACTTTATCTTTTTTTATGATTTTAGATAATTGTAGATTCCTTAGTGGGAGTAGAATATAAGCTGATTATAGAAAAAATGGACATCCATTTTGCTTGAAAGGGAAGCTTCGTAAACAGTATCTGATGTAGGAATAGTTTTAGAGCAAATAGAAAACTCGTACAAAATTTTTTAATGTAAGATTTTTTAAAAGACAAAAAGGAGCGCTGTAAAGAATGCCCGAACCAGATTCTGTATGGGTCTCACTATTTTAACCCCGAATTGGCATTTACTTTGTGGACGTAACCCCCAGTTATGCTGTCTTTAGAAAGGACGCTTTGTCTCCCAAACGCTGTTCAAAAAGGTTGCTTCCCCGAAAATTGTTTAACCCTTAAGTTTTAAGCTCGACCTCTTAAGCCCGAGATTTTTCCATAGAGTATGCACATTTAAATTTGGTTTCATTTTTACTGGTGTTTATTTTTTGGGGTTTTTCACAGATGAAATACTTTTTACATATAAGACATCTGTTGTGGGTTTACCCGAAATGTGAGATTGATTTACTTCATTAGATAAATTCAGATTTTTAGATACAAGTGCTTGGGGGCCCCAGTTTTTTAAGAGAGGAGAGGAGAGGGGAGGTGATGAAGGGGAAAGCCTAATGAAAAAAAGCATTATATCTCCCCAGCCTACCGAACTTGGAAAAAAAGTCACAACAAATCCTTGACTTCAAGGAAAATCCCAGAGTTCTACGACTTGACGGTCTGCAAAAAAAAAATTTGGAGTGAGGCAAAAGGAAAACCCGTTGGGATGTGGGGTTACCCCCCTTTGGGCCCAAAATTAAAAATCGCAGGAATATGGATTGACTTATTTTTCGTAGGGATTTTGTGTCTGGTTCTATTAAACCTTTTTTTCCCTTTCTTTCTTTCTTTTTTGTGTGTTGTTTTTTTGGGAAAAGATTAAAAGGAAAAATTTATAAAGTTTTTTTAGATTTTTGAAATTTTTTTTGTCTATTTAGGGTTTCATTTTATTTTCCTTTAATCCAAAATGCAAGGGAAGAAGTCTTTCTCCTATCTTATACCAAGTCAAGATTTTTCGGACACTGTCCATTTTTTTATTTACCTTATTTTTTTTGAAAATAAAATGCGAATCTGTGAAAGAAAAGAATGGGATCATGGGGGCTTTTCGCACCAGTGAACTCAGGGGATTACCAAACCATGTACAGGTAAATGCATCACATTGCCCCACACAAAATCTTGGGACATATCTTGCAATGCACACACACAGATAAAATGTATGCCTGGGAAAATTGTTAATAAAATCTTTCCTCTTCAATCACATCAGGACCAAAACTATGATTAAGATGCGAGATGAACTGAATCCCAATTGTATCTCGAATCTCATCTATGGATTGACCTTTTTTTGGCTACAAGCAAATGGGGGGGAAGCAGAAAAACTGACAAATGTAAGCATATTACATTTTTGATCCCTAATAAACTATTTTTCCCTTTTTTTTCCCTTTTCTAAGTAAACAATTTTTGGTTCTTACCTAAGAATATAAGGTTAAATTTTTGGTTTTATAAAATTTTAATCTTGTAAAGATCACTATATTTTAAAATAATATGAAGGGAAAGGGTATACGTACATAACCTTTTTTATACCTCAAGAATTAAACATCCAAACTTTTTAAGGACATGGGGTAATGGGGTGTTTTTTTTTTCAGTGTTTTACCATCTTTGCTTGAGGGCTCTGTTTATCTGGCAGCATCACAGATTTAATGATGCCCTTGCCTAAAGGGGCAGGTCACTGATTTGGACAAGACCAAAGCAGCTCTTCTCGAAGCCACATCCCCAAAGACGCGTTTTTGGGGTTTTTGATTCAATGATTTGGTAAGGAAACTAGAAAGTAATATTTCATGAACAGAGGGAAAAACGAGCAAAAAAGTGGGGGAAGTATTAAAAGGAGCTAAAGTAGAGTGATCAGTTAAAAGGGGTTTTTGTCTTTTTAGAGGAGATTTTTTTTTGCATATGGGAGAAAATATTTTCCCTTTTGGGTCCCGGACTACCCCTTTCTTGGGGGAAGGAAGACCGGACCCCCTCCTTTCCCGAAGGAGGTCCAGTACCTGGGGACCCGAACAAAATCAAGACTGCTTCATGAAGCAAAGATGAAACGCATGGGGGCCGACACGGTACTAAGATATTCTACATACATGCTTCAGGGCCCTTGTAAATATGGCTCCCTCGCTCGATGGCATAAGAGAAAATACAAAAACCGATTGAGACAGCCAAAAAAGAAGCCCCCACCCGACTTTTTCGAAGCTCCGCCGTGGGCACAAACCCCGATAGAGTTTTTTTTCCCCGG
>NW_023642813.1:0-9595 GCF_015228065.2 Penaeus monodon | reverse complement strand
AAAATTAATGAACTGTTTGATATATTAAACATGGGGGGATATATCTTATGAAATTTATGTTTAGTTAAAGTTAAAAAAGTTTGTAAGTTGCATGTTATACATTTCTTTACATGCCAATTTGGGTTTCAGTTAACTAACCAACCTAACTTAACTAACTTAATTATTAATGAAATCAATATTTTATTTACCTTTTAGTGTTTAAATTTTTATAAAAATTTAAAGGGGTTTTTTAACCCATTGCCAGGGGGGGCATGTGCACATGCCTGGCATGGCGGGCCCACGCGGGGCACGTACGCCATGCCAAAATTAGCATGGACATCCCAGAGTTTTTTTTTTTACAATCACGGAAAAAAGATTATTTTTTTGCCAGTGAAAGTGTGAAAGTCGTTTTAACACTTTTATTTTTACCATGAAACAAACAAAAAAAAAATGAAACAAACTGACAATTTCAATCCATGATCCCACCCCTGCTTATTTTTTTGGATATAGAAAATAATGATCAACTAGGGAGTCTATAAAAACAAAATCCCCTTCAGCTCGATTTATCGGGAAGTTTGGCAAGTAGAGACTGTAAAAAATAATAAAAAAAAACCTGAAAAAAAAAAACAAAATTCTTTGTAGTTTTACGAAAAAACGGCATGGGATGCGGTTTTTGGCATGAGGGGTGCGCAGTAGGGTGAGATATAAGCCCCGGCAGCGGGGCCCCCGGCTTCATAAATGCTACCCATCAATTAGGGTAATATTGTGCTGAAGTCTTTTATCCAAATGTTTTCCCAAATTTTTTTAAAGTTGTGTTTTTCAAGTTTTTTGTACAAGTGGACGTGTTTTCTTCTTTCTCCTTTCAGGGAAGAGGGCAAGTTACCCAATAATGTTATTCCCTTGTATAAATTGATGCCTGGGTTCCTGGTTATGCGAGGAGTTTCATACTGTAAATGTCATCACCTGAGATGTCACGGTTTTTTCATCCATACAAAAAGGGTGGGTGACTGTTTTGATCTTGTTTTAGTAACTGTTTGGGTGAGAAGTTTTAGAACTTTTTGTGAGTTTAAATCTTTTAAAAAAATAGTAATTTTGGTTTATTGGTTACTAGATTTTACAGATGAGATAGGTTTACCCTTCATTTAACATTATTCTTATATTGGTATAGCATAAATTGATCTTGAAATTTGTGTATATTTGACTCACTTTTTGTCTGTGTTTGAAAGGGTCGTCAATGTATGCAGAACCTTTGCTCATATCGGACCCTGAGGCATTGGATGGGAGCAAGTCAAAGGAAGAGGAGCCAGTAAAAGAAGGCAGCAGGATTCAAAAAAGCAAGATGACTCTGTCAGAGGAACCAAGAGAGAGATAAAAGAGGCCACAATCACACAGAAAAAAAATTGGTGTCGGAGACTATCAAGTGCAAGTTCGAAGAGCCAGGTTAGAAATAAAGAAAAGTATTATTTCTGTGACATTAATATGTTATCAAAAGCTGATGATATTTTCAGGAACATTTTCATAAGATTCTCACATGACCACAACTTGATACATTATTCGTAAAGTACAAGAATTCAATAAATAGTTTATATTCCTGAAAGTGGACATGTTATTATAGAAGAAATCAACCAAAATATGATCATCATTTAAGAAACAATAATCATATATATTTTGTAAATACTTTTACCATGCTTTGAATGGAAAGTTAAATGAAAATGTAAAGTTCTCTTTTGATATCTTTTTCATAGGGTTAGATTATTAACTTCAGCCAGCAAAACCCCTTGGATGTATAACCTAGAGGGATATTTTTGGTCAAATAAAAGATATATCTGAATTAATGTGCATACAAAACTGTCTAATACAAAGTAACATTTGTCTTTTCTGTAAGAGTTTCTGGTTATTGTATCATAGGTGGGTTCATGGTGATATGAGAATAAGTGTTGTCAGCAACAGTGATGCAACACAAGTTGTTTTATTTCAGAGACTGAATTTGAAATGTGAAAAAACAAGTAATGTGTAAAAGAGACTTAAATTTATAATTATACTATTGATACAAATGATATTTTTTGATGTCATAGATATCTCCAACTTTTTTCTATATTTCAGAATGGCTTAAGAAGATCTTTCCAAGCTTCCATTACCAAATAGTTTTGCTGAATGAAAGAGATTTGATTCGCTGCAATATAAGTGCTTATAGTCCTGTGGAACTGGAGTATGATGGCACCTCTTGTGCATTTCTTGCTGTTCCAGATGAAATGTACAGATAGGATGCATAGTTTTGCATAAACTTGGTAAGTTGAGCATCTGGGCTGATGGCCAAAGATATTTGACTTTGATACCTTAACTCCTGTATTAAACCATACTATATTGCAGACATTAGTGTCATTATATGATTAACTTTTGTGTGTGTATGTTTAATGGAATAATGCAGTAAAGCTCTCAGTGCTGAGATAAGAATGACCTTTTGGCTGATTGGATTTGTAGAATTACTCAGGGAATAATGACATAAAGTATTTAATGTTATGTGATGGTATAGTGTATTGTCACATACTCTATTCTAATGAGATATATTGTAATAGTAAAAAATGTTTGTAAAGCCCCGTTATTGATATGAATCTTTACTTTCAGGTTGTGAAGTTTATTTTTCCCTTTCCCTTGAAATCAACTACTTTGGTATTAGTGAAAAGAATTGCCAGTGTTGAAGTCGCTAAAGAGGTGATTTTTAGTTCGTGTAAGACTCAGAATAAAAAGGAACGATGTTTGATTGAGGAACAAATTAAGCATCAGTTATTTAGTACTTGTCCCTTGGGGTCGGAGTTCACGTTGAAAATTGGAAGTAAAGTGCATCTTCACACACTGAAAAGAGCAGACCAAATGTTCCAAGTTTCAAATTATGTGCTTTCAGTTAACGAGATCAGTGAGCCAAATAGCATATCAGAAGTACTAGCAGATCGCTTACAAGATATTAGCTTAAATAGTTGTTCAAGTAATGATTCTGTGTTTGAAAAGAGTTCAACTGTTCCTTCGCAACTATTAACTCTCGATGAATACAAGTGCTCTGATAGCTCCGCTCTGGCTGCGGATTTATCAAAAACTGCGACTTTCTAGTGACGACACAGGTGCTGGTTTTGTCACTATTGATGAGTATCACGAAGGCAATTCTATTGAAGAGTCCAAGGATCTCGATGCTGGCATTGTCACTTCAACACCCAATAAAAAATCAAACGCAACCTTGCACAAGTCCTTGCTCGCGGCAAGAATGAGGGAGAAAATCATTACATCTGGAGAATCAGACGAGGGAATCAAGCAATGGAAAGTAGCAGATCCTAGTTTGCAAAATCACTGGGTCAGAGTTGGTAGAGATACAAAAATCACTATACAAAGTGTAGATGAAACTAATACCAAAAGTCATAATGAAGAGGAAAAAGACTATAATGAAAATGTTTATACAAAAGCCATGCTTATGAATTGCTTCTGAAAATCATGGAAAATAAATTCAAGGATATGGGAACAATGGGTAAGTTTTCAGAGGATTTAAATGGTTAGAAGTAATGTTAAGAATTCTTGAATAATACACCTAGAAAGAGTTTTGGGCTCTTAGAATGAAAATGGCTGTCTACTACTTTTGGAAAGAAGTGTTGCGTTTTTGTTTGTTACCGACCTTTCTTTAGTAATGAATATATTATTGTTATATGGAAGCAATTTATTAATTTGATAGGCTGTGAATTATCAAATCTTTCTACTCAGCATAGAGTAAATGAGAGACTATGGATTTTCACTGTAGTTGAGAAACTGAAGCACAGAAAATGTTTTTGTCCATGTTAGTTTGTAGCATAAAACATTGAAATGCTGTGCATCCCAAACTTATGTAAATCAAATATTCTGAATGTGTTTTTTCTCCTGTTGCAGGTAATCCTCTCCTGGGAGGCTGGACTGGGGTATTACTCCACGGTCCCCCTGGTACAGGCAAGACCCTCATGGTGAAGCAGGCGGCAGTTGAGATGAACGTTCCTGTGATTTCATTAACCTCAGCGGATGTGACAAAGTCCTCGGCAATTGGCAGTGAAGAGGTTTATCAGAAGTTTAGATTTGCATGTGACAGGTAGAGTCCTTTTATAGTTATTGATTCAGACCAGCAATTTTAGGAAGTGCAAGAGAATTTATTGGTGAATAAGTGGTTTATTTTGAATTAACTGGGTTTGCCTTTGTGTTTTCCCTTAAATTTTCCATTATTTATGAGTTTTGGGTAGATTATATTATATTAAAATACTAGTATGTTATCGTGGTGACATATTTAACTAGCATATGGAAGTAATTCTGAACACTCTCTTCATAGACTATTACAAAAGAAGTGAGATAGTCAAGCAGATTTAATTTTGAAGTATTTTTTCTTTTCCTGACAGCTCCCCATCAGTATTATTCATGGATGAAGTGGACAGTCTGTGTCCTGCTGGGAATCAGAAGTCAGTCAATGGGAATGATGTATTGGCTGCTGTTATCCGCGGCATCCACATAGTGCAGGTAAGAGCATCAGGGGTATGGTATTAGTTATTAGTATTCTTGTCTCATATGTTCATCTCTATTTATATGTTATTATGTGATCTGTTCTATATAGATTATATGTAACTGGACCAAGGTTTTGTAATGGCACTGAGTCATGGCCCACCGGCCCTGGCTCCTTACCAATTCCTGCCCTCAACCCCCTTGGGTAAATGGGTGGCTCAGGGGAGGTGGGCCTTGCCAGTCCTCCTCACTCCCAGATATAAAGTCACTGGTAGCAAACTATATAAATGGAAATGCTGGGGAGAGGCAATACTGCCTCTCTCACCCAGCAAGTGAGATGGGCTGTTGGATGTAAGATAGAAACAGGAGTTACTTGCTCCACCTATGCCCTGGGAGGTGTCAACCCAGAGTGATGCCTGTGGGACAAAATCCTAGGGAACCTCACAGGCAGTTATTGGGGCCCCACAGCCTGCCACCCTTTATATGGGGCAACATTGTTGGGGGTGGCAGAAGTGGCATCCACCCAGAGGGACTGCCTGGGGCTTAAACCTCAGGCTGCTATCAGGGTAGGAGCCCTTCTGAAGCCTCACAGAGGCTTCATCAATATAGGTGGTACATTTACTACTGGTTGGACTGGGGTGATGGTCTCCAGGGAGTAGCCATAGTCAACTCCAGTTGACTTCAACTTTTGCAACAATCAGCTGAATGGCAGTCAGGATTTGCACTATTCCATGGTGTGCTGAGATGGGACAAAGAGCAGTTCAGCAGGAATTTTGCTGAGGGGGTTGAAGGCCATTTCTTAGTAAATGACCTTCCTGCCTACCTGAAAAAATGGAACTCCAAGCCCTCCTTGCAGATGACTGCAGACCACTCAGTGGATGGACAGATCATCTCAGATCACATTACGGTTTGTAAAAATCGGGCTGAGTACTTTGAGCAGTTGTACCAAATAGCTCCTCCAGCAGTGGGTTTGCTGGACCCACCCACCAGCGAGAAAACCTCCTACCCTAACTGATTAGGGAGGAAATCCCTAAGCTGAAGGGTGGGAAACCTACAGGCTCATATGATATCCCTGCTGAACTGCTAAAGGCTGGAGGTGACCTATGGCACGGGGCTTGCATACAGTCTTAGTCTTGGCTGCCATCTGGCAGTTTGATTCCCTTCCCCCAGACCTGTAGAGAGTCATCCCTCTCTGGGAGGGAAAACTAGCAACTAGTGTGGCATTACACTGCTCACTATACCAGGCAAGGTTTTTGTCCACATTCTTCTGAAACAGATCTGTGACCACCTACTAAGGCACCAGAGGCTGGAGCAGTCTGGATTCACTCCTGGCAAGTCCACAATTAGACACATCCTATTGCTTTGAGTCATTGTGGAACACCATCATGAGTTTGGTTGTGGGCTGCTTGCAGTCTACATTGATCCCAAGTAGGATTCTGACATGAATTATTGGTTTAATAGCAAGCCTATATGCTGGTATTGAAAGTGCTGTAAAATGTGGTGGGGGGCATATGAGTTACTTCCCTGTTAACTCAGGAGTAAACATGGCTGTATCTTTGCACCAACACTTTTCAACACTTGCATGGAGTGGATAGTGGGCAGAGCTAATATCCAAAGTCTCTGTGGAGTAACACTGGGATATATGAAGGTCACAGACCTTGACTTTGCTTATGATGTTGCTATCCTGTCTGATTCTCTGATGGCGACTCTAGATACATTCAGCACTGAGGTGAAGCCCGTGGGCCTAGAGGTCTCTTGGACCAAGATCCAGGATTTTAGGGGCCTATTAGAGGAACTTGTTCAGTCAATATATGCTTACAGTGAGGGTGTTGAAGTCACAGAGAGCTTTACATGGTAGAGAAGTCCATGTCTTTGGGCTGTCAAACCAGGAAGTCAGTAGATGGATTGGTCTGGCAGCTGGAGCTATGAACTTGGTCAACAAGAACATTTGGAGATGTCATAACCTAAGCAGAAGGACCAAACTATGTCTTTAAGGCCTTGATACTACCAGTTTTGCTCTATGGAAGTGAAACCCTGGACACTATCTAATGCCTTGGAGTCTTGTTTTGATCCTCTTTGTAACATGGCTCTATACCGGATCGTGTCCAACCAATGGCTACACTGTGAGACTGGCAAGGGACCTGTTACTTGCATAATCTGGAACTAATAACTCAGGCTATATGTATTAAGCTCATTTCCCTTTGGATGACTTTGGGCCTGCCTGGGGGCTTGCCATGGAGACCCCATTGATGGAAGCAGCTATTCACCCCCATCGACATTAGCCCCATTGATTGATTGATCATAATAACATATTTCTGGATCATTATGCTTCTCCCTAATTATATGCATAAAGTTACAAAAATTTAAATCATTTTTGCAAATATTACAGAAACATATATTTTTTATCTTTACTTTCCAGGATAGCTCTAAACCTGTTTTGCTGATAGGTGCCACAAGTCGCCCAGATGCAGTTGCACCAAAGTTACAGAGTCCGGGAAGATTGGACAGGCAATTGCTTGTACCACTTCCAGATGCTCACCAAAGGGCCTTCATTCTCCAGAAGTTACTGTCCTCTCAGAGCCATAGACTACAGCAGAAAGAAATACTTGATATAGCAAAACAGGCATATGGGTTTTCTGGAGCTGACCTGGATGTTTTGATAAAAAGTTCCTGGTTACACACTACTGAAAGAGTAGTAAAGGTAATTTTAGAGATGGTGCAATTAAAGATTTTGCATACTCCAAAGATAGGGTGAGGGATAATTTCAAGTAAAAAAGAATGTTTATGTGATGTGCTGGGTTATTTCTTTTGGTATATTATGGAAAATTAAGAAAGGGAGATAAGGAAGATTATTATATCTTTGGCAAAATTCTTTTTTTTTCTGTTACTGCCTATTTCAACAAGGAAGGAGGGCTAGTGTAATCATAAACATGCTCAAAGAACTCACCGTTATTTATTTCTTCATTTGATGCAATTTCTGCCTGTGAAAATGTAGACTGGCTATGAGTCTTTGTCAATTTTTTTTTTTACATGTATAGATACACAAACAAAAGAGTCATTAGTGTAAAGTTTCTTTGATTTGTTAACCCTTTAGTGATTTTTCTCATGCTTAAAATTCTCAGTAACACCTTCTTCCAGAAAGTAAGCTGTTTGACCTGGTTATGGAAATTGAGATAATTTTGAATAGTATCTGATAACACCAACATGTTTTATAATTTTGCCTGAGTCTCAGTTGAAGTCTTACTACTATCAATTTTGAGTCCCTAGAAGTATAGTGATACATTGGTTATTGAATGAAGAGTATAGTTATCTAATTTGCTACAGATTTTGTTATTTAAGTTTAGCCAATTTGTAACAGCTAGTTTTTAAACAAATAATACACTAATATAATGGTTATTGTCTGTTTCTAAAAAAAAATTACAGAATACAGGCATGAGAGAGCAAGAGGTAGAGTTGAGTCTTTGTCAGGAAGACTTAAGTGAGGGTTTAAAAGCTGTTGTACCAACCATGATGAGACAAAACTACACAGCAATATCTGTGGTATGTATTTTGTATTTGTTGCTGGCAACACATGGGTTAATTGTAACTGTATAAATACCTGTTCATGAACAAGAAAGTTACCTTAGTGGTTGATGTATTCTTTTCATGTAACTGGGAGAATAAAAATGTAATGTATATACTGTAAGCCTAACTAGGCTTGCATTGCAGCTTTATAGTTTTAAGATTCATCTACTCAAGTAGGGGAATAATGTTGTAGAATCACTTGATATTTACAATTAGTCTTCTTTATATATTATTTATGTATACTTTTTAAAAGCCAAGGTATACTACAGTGGCTCCATAAATTGCTGTAGTTCCAAAGCATGGAGAGCCTTGCTACCCTGTCACAAAGTTGGATCTCCTTAAAATCAAGCCTACTAATAAAGAATGTGCCATTCCTTTTACAGCTACTTCTTTTTACTTGTCTGTAGTTATTGAAGTCAGGACAACTAGAATATCTTATTGATTGATGGTTATTGAATTTCCAGGTAAAATGGGATGACATCTGGGGTTATCAGGCACTAAAGTCAAAATTACAGGTAAGGTTCTTTTTGTCACACATAAGTAAAACTAAATGTATATTTATACTTCTGTTTGGGTAATACATAATGAAGTGCATGCTCATCCTTCTCTTTGGGTAATAAACAAGTTTTTAAATTTTTCAGAAAATGTTTCACCAACATCAGGACAGTCCAGACGAACACCCATTAAAAGGTCTTCTTCTGTACGGGCCTCCTGGGTGCTCCAAGACCTTGTTTGTGCGAGCCCTTGTTAATGAGCCCAAACTTCAGCTTCTTTCCTCTCAAGGTGTGGGCTGTTGTTATATTTGATTGATGATTGTAAAATAATTTGTACATTTTGATATGTTAGATATTGGTAGAGAGATTGATGTGCCATTAGATTACAAATATTTTCTCACTCTGTAGGGTTATGAAATTGGTCATGATGCTTTAAACTGATTAATCTGCAAATATATTGTAAGTATTTACTATGAAAGAGTAACAGGAAAATTATTTTATACAAAATTTTTTATCTTGTAATATATTTACTATATCTACACCACCTCTCCTTTTCTCTTATATATATATATATATATATATATATATATATATATATATTATTATATATTTATATATATAAAATTTATATATTTATATATATTATATATTTTAAATATTTATATATGTATATATATATGTATAATATCTATATATATATATATTAATATATATCATAATATATATATATAATATATAAATAATATATATTATACATACATATACACACACACACACCATAACACATATATATACACGCATATTGTATGTGTAATATATATATATAAATATATATTGGTATATATACATGATATATGTGTGTATATTTTATATATATATATTATATATATATATATATATTATATATATAAACATATATATATATATATATTATATAATATATATATTATATATATATATCATCATATATTGATATATATGTGATATATTATGTAGTATATATATATATATTATATAACCCCAAAAAAGTTTTTTAAAGCCCTAAAAAAAATTAAATA
>NW_023642812.1:0-9595 GCF_015228065.2 Penaeus monodon | reverse complement strand
CCCCCCTTCCACGGAGAAAAACCGGGTTTGGTTTACCTTTTTTTTTGGGAACTTTGGGAACCAGCACTGACTTGGGCTGGCTTTTGCCAACCCAGTGGCCTAGGTTAAAGGCAAATTCGAGGTGAATTGTTTTTTGCCAAGGGAAAACGCGCCCTGCCGGGGGGGCCCCTGGGAATCCCCTTTTTCCCGTTTTGAACGCCCCCCGGGGGGCCAATTTCCTTTTTTCCGATGGGGGCTTGAACTCGGCCCAAACGCGGCCCCTTTTATATAATTATAATAAAATTTTATATTATATAATAAAATTAAAACAAATATTATTTAATATAATAATATTTTTGGGGTGTTTGGGGTGTGTGTAAAATTAATTATAAATATATTAAAATATAATATATATTTTATAATATATAGAAATATATAAAGGTTTTTTAAAAATGCATGTATTTAATTTATCTAATCTTACCTATCCTATTATTACTATCTAATCTATCTTCTATTCCTTATTAATAAAATAATAATATTATATATATTATATATATAATTATATATAATTTAAAATTAATATAAAATTTAATATTAATTTTCCCATAAATGGGAAAAAAACGATCATGAAGCTGCTAAAGTAAGGCCCCCCCCTTTTTTTTTATTATATTTGGATTTAAGTCCCCCAGGAAATAATAAAATAAGAAAAACTAAAGCCCAAGTTTTTTTTTTTTTTCTTTTGCTTCGCTGGTTTTTTCCCCACCCCTAACTGGAAATTTTTTTTTCGGGGTCTTTTTCGTTTTTTGGAAAAAAACAAAAACTTTTCGCCAAATCCCCTTTTCGGCAATTCCTGCCGAAAAAAACCCATTTTTTTTGCATGATAAAACGAAACTTTATGTAGAAATCACTTTTCCCTGCGCCCCCAGTAACCGTAAATTATTTAGGTAATTTATTTGTGGTATTCCTTTCAATCACCGTCACATCTACGCCCCCCAGAAACCTCACCCATAACCGTAATCTAGGGTTTGATTTTTTCCCAATATGTGCAAAATCCCAGGTGATTCAAAACAAAAAAATTCGCCCCACTGCGAGGGTGTGTGTGCAACTATATATATAAATAAAATTTTAATATAAAATATATTATATATATATATATATATTAATATAATATATATATATATATATTTTATTTTTTGTGTGTGTGTGTGTGTGTGTGTATGTGTGGGTGTGTGTGGGTGTGTATGTGTGTGTGGTGTGAGTGGGGGTGTTGTGTGGGTGTGTATTTTTTTTGTTTGTTGTGTGTGTTTTATGTATTTAATTCACACACACACACACACCACGCACACCACAACACACACACACCACCACACACAAACACACACACACACACACACAACACAACACACACACACACACCACCACCACACAAACACAACACACATATAATATATATATATATATATATATATATATTATATATATATTAAATAATATTAATATTGACACACACACACACCACCCACCAACACACATACAAACATATATATATATATATATAATTATATATTATATATATTATATATATTATATACATATATTATATTAATATATATAAATATATGTAAATATATATATAATATTATATATATATTATATAATAAATTAGTATAATATATAATATATAATATATAATAATTATAAATATATATTATATGAATATGTGAATTAGTATAATTAAATATTCATATACATATAATTATATATAAATATAAATATGTATATTATATATATAATATATATAATATATATATATATAATATATATAATATAAATATATTATAATATATATATTGTATGTATGTATATATTGTGTGTTTATGTATGTGTGTGTGTGTATGTATGTATGTATGTTATACCAATACACACACCACCACATATGTTTGTGTGTGTGTGTGAGGTTGAGTGGTGAGGGATAATGTGTTTCCTACAACATAAGTTAAAGTCAATTTTTTCTCTCAGTACTAGAAAATTTCCATTAACTCTTTGGTTTTCAGCTATCGCAGTGTTTTTTTTTCCCCTTTTCCTTTTTCCGATCCCCCATGGCCCCCCCCGGCAGCCATCCCAAGAATAAAAAAAAGTTTAAAAAAAAACAATTGGGGAATTAAAAAAAGAGAACTGGGGGGGAAATTTTTTATTGTGAGGATTTATTTGCAGGGGGGGTTTTTTAAACCTTTTTTTTTTTCATCGGTATTGACGTTTGATCTCCGCAGATCCGCCAGAGGAAACGAGTTGAAACCGTTGGGAAAAATCCGGGAGAATTGGGGGAGAGCCCCTCCCGCGGGGGTTTAAGAGTTGCCCAGGTGTAATAAATTTTTTTGGAATGCTTGCTTCATGTGGATTGATCCATTTTCCTCCCACGAATTGGCCGGGGGGCCCTTCCTTTTCTGAGATAATTTACTATTTAGGTGTGGCGGGTTTGCGAATGCCCCCCCACTTATATGTGCATGTTGTTATGGGGGAGGAGAAAGCCCCAAACGCAAAAACACACCCACAATAATTATATATATATTAATAATATATTAATATTATATATATATTAATATATTATTATTATATTATATAAATATTAATTTATATTATATAGAGAGAGAGAGGAGAGAGAGAGAAGAAGGAGAGAGGAGAGAAGAGGAGAGAGAGAAGGGGAAGGAGAGAAGAGAAAGAAAATAAGAAAGCGAGAGAGAGAGGAGAAGAGAGAGAGAGAGAGTTTCAGTTTTAAGAAGAGAGAAAAAAATTTTGAGGGAAGATTGGGAGGAAGAGATAAAAATAAAATAGATAAAAAGATTTGAGAAAGATGAGGGAAGAAGAAGAGATTGAGAATAGAATAAAAGAAAAAAAAAAATAATAATAGAAGAATTTTATATATATTAATTATATATTATATATTTATATTTTTTATATATTATAAAAAAAAAAATTTTTTTATATATTTAAAAATTTGGCCAAAAAATTTTTTTATATTATATTTTAAAATATATAAAAATTTAAAATATAATTTTTTAAAAATATTTATATTAAAATTTTATTATATATATTTTTTATATATTTATAATTAATAATATATATATTATAATTTATAATATAATATATATCTTATATATAATTTTATAATATATTATAATATATATAATAAAATAATTATATTTTATTATAATATATATATACATATATATATATATATATAATTAATATATATATATTAATTAAGAAATATGATAGATACGGATAGATATTATAATGAAATTATAAGATTTTAGCTTTACTAGTAGTATATAGAATAATAAACACAAAAAATAATAATAGATAATATATAATATTGACGATATTATATATAATATATATTGATGAAATAATAAATTATAATAAATATAATAAAGTATAATAGTGAGATATGGGAGAGGATAGAGGAGAGAAGATGGGAGAGGAGAGGGAAGAGGAGATAGAGGAGAGGAGAGAAGAGGAGAGAGATTGAAGAAGGAAGGAGGAGAGAGAAGAGAGATTAAATATGTATGGGGGTGAAAATTATATAATTCCTTGCATACGTGCCGGGGTTGGTGGTTGGTGGTTTTTTTGAACGTTTTTTTGTTTAATTCTCAAAACCCTTCCCGCCTAACGAAAAAAGGAAAGAAGGAAAGCGAATAATTTTTTCAATACGCACAAAAAAACTTTACCACGGTAAAACAGTTTTTTTTACAAAAACCCGTTTATTAGATATTAGGAGGGCTTTCATGTTCGCCTCTCCCGGGGGAAAATAATGTTTTTTTTTCCTTATATATAATTTTCAAAGATGTATTTTTTTTCTTTTGCAAGGTTAATGGTGCTCAAACTTTATTATATCATTTGTTTTTTTCATTTAAATTTCATATTTTATTTTAAACGTTTTTTATCAAATTCCAATATCTTAAACAGTCGACTTTTGTAAAGACATTTAAGAAGAAGCAAAAAGAAATATATATAGCATATACTTGGTGATATTTGTATGGTTGGTGTGGCATGTGTAATGGTGGTTGGTGTGTGTGGGGTGTGGTGTGTTGTGGTTGTGTTGTGGTGGTGGTGTGTGTGGTGTGTGGGGTTGTGTGTGTGTGTGTTTGTGTGTGGTGTGTGTGGGTGGGTTTGTGTGTGTTTTAATTGTGTAATGAGGTTGGGTGTGGGGTTGTGTGGGTGGTTTGGGTGTGTGTTGTGGTGTGTGTGTGGGGGGGTTTGTTGTGGTATTGTTAATGTGGGTGTTGTGTGCGGTGTGTGTGTGTTTTTTTTTTTTTTGTGTATTATACACACCACACTCACACAAAACAACACACACAACACACAACACACCTATATATATAATGTATATAATATTATATAATTAATAATAATATATATATATATATATTTATGTGTATATATAATATATTATAAATATATATATATTATAATATATTATATATTTATATATATATTTTTTTTAAAATTATATTGATTTATGTATATATTGTTTATTTCTTTTTTTTTGGTGTGGTGTGTGTGCGTTGTTTGGCCTATATATATTATATATAATATATTATATTATATATATATTATTCTATCATATTTATATTATTATTTTAACTATATAGGAAAAAAACCCCAAAACCCAAACAAAACCTAAGATTTTTGAATGAGACTACAGTTTTTCAAAAATCCACCTGGAATCCCATCTTCATATTTTATATATATATATAAATATTATAATATAATATATATATTATATATATATTATAATATTATATATATATATATATATATTTCCTTTTTCCTCTTCTTTTAACGGTAGTTTTTTTTCATGCCCTGAGCCCGCCGTGGTTCACAGCATGATACTTTAATTGTATTTTTTTCCATGTGGGGGATGCTCCTGGAGTGGAGTAACGTGGTAGGGTCCCCCATTTCCTTTCCACGAGAATGCCGGTGGTACCTTTTTTTAAGGTAATTAAAATTCTCTCTTATTTTATCCGGGCTTTGGGACCAGAAAAACTTGACTTTGGGCTGGCATGGCCACCCAGTGGCTTAGGTAGGCAATCAAGTGGTGAATTTCTTTTTTTCCTTGCCCAAGGGGAACAACGTCGGCGGCCCGGGTGACCTCGAACCCTCGAAATTCAGTATTGCCGTCGTGACAGTCCCTTGGAGTCCGACGCTCCTAACCATTTTCCGGCCACCGCAAAAGCCTTGACCCGATCATGGGCTTCCCATGATTTTTTTTTCTTAGCAATTTAAGAGCGGTTTGGTTTGGCCATTGCCTTCCGCCCAGTGTTTTTTATCGAGTTCACCATCTCTATTTACCCGGCACTGACTTGAGCTGGCTTGGGCCATCCAGTGGCTAGGCAGGCAATCGAGGTGGAAGTTCCTTGCCTAAGGGAAAAACAAACGCGGCGGTCCGGTGGACTCGAACCCTCGAACTCAGATTGCCGTCGTGGACAGTCTTGGAGCCCCCGGCGCTCTAACCATATATATGTGTAATATATATATATATTTATAATATATATATATATATATAAATATTATATATATATATATATATATAATAATATATATACGTATGAGCATGCACCACATGTATAATAAATAAGTATAACATGTTATATATTATATATATAATATTATATTATATATTATATTATATTATATATAAATTATATTATATTAATTTCAATATACACACACACAACCACACACACAACCACCACACACACCACACAACACACACACACACAAATAAATATATATAATATATATATAATATATATAATAATCATATTATAATGTATATATTATATTATACATGTATATATTACACACCACACACACCACACACACACACACAACCACACCACACACCACATAATATAATTATTATATATAATTATTATATATATAATATATATATATATATTATTATATATATATTAAACAATATTTAATATATTTAATAATATATTATATATATAAAATATATTATATATATAATTATATATAATATATATATATATTATATAATACATATTATATTGTATGGTATGTTTGGTTATATAAGAATGTTTGTATATATAACCATATATGTGCATGTGGTGTATATATGCATGTATATATGCACACAATTTTATTTTTTTATTCATATATTGATTTATGCTTGTAGTTTTTTTTTTTTTATGTATCTTTGTTTGAACTGTTATAAGATCCTTCTATAAGGTCCACATTTTCTTTACCCTCTCATTTTTTTTTTTTCTACCATACCAGTCCGAGAATCTATCTGCGTGCCCCCAAAACAACCTTGTTTATCCATGTTAGAGAGTGGGAGATAAATGAACCAAAAGACTTTTCCTTAATGAATGTTTGTTTTTGGGTTTTTATTGAATGAGATAATACAATATTTTTTAAATTTTTGCGATTTTTTTTTTTTTTTTTTTTTTGGTTTTTTTTTGTTTGTTACAGGGGTGTGGGCAGTGCTAGGAAAGTTTGATGCAAAAAAAAGTAAAAGAAAAAGGAAAAGCAAGGAAAAACGATATAAAAAAAAGTGAGAGGAAAAAAACCGTGCAAGAATTTTTTTTAAAAAAAAAAAAAATTTCCTTACTTCCCTTGCACTGGATTAATTTTTTTTTTTTTTTGCTGCATATAATATAACACCCACACCCGGCCTGTTTTTTTAATACCCTTTATACAATTTTTGTTTAATTTAAAATTAATTCACAATTTTTGTCAAAATATTGTTGTACCAGTAGGGAATGATAGTATAGATGCATTTAAAGAACCAATAAATAATTTTTTACAACTTTCCCCCGAACTTCTTTATAGATGAATTTTTCCCTTGGTTTTTTTTAAAACAATCATTAAATCCGGAAAAAAAATTCATGTAAAAACTTTTTTTTTATAAGGACTAGTAAATAGAAACTAAAAAAAAATGCAATACAAATAAATTTTTTAGTGGCTATTTTTATCGTAAAGTTTTTTTAGCAATCCCTCGGAAAAATTTTTTTTAGATTATTACAACCCAGAAAAAAAAAGGGACGAGAAATGTTTTGGAACCACGCAATGTGTTCCCGGAATGAAAAAAAAATGGTTTTTTTTAAAATGATGGACAAAAAAAAAAATTTTCCACCGATATCGGGGAAAAAAAATACCGAGGAGAAGGGGGATGCCCCCGGAAAAAAGAAAATTTGGGCCCAAAGTTGGGCCTTCGCTTGGGTAAATTTTTTTTCCCGGGTCCCCCCTTTCATCCAGTTTTTTTTGAACATTGGGGTTTGCAAACATAAAGGGCCCGGGAACCTGAAAGAACCCGGGGGTATAGGTCTGGGAGGGAAGGGAAAATTTTTTTCTGGGTACGCTTTTGGGGGGGGTTTTTGGGTTTTTTATTTTTTTTTTAAAAAATTTTTTTTTGTTTTTGTTGTTTTTTTTTTTTTCCCGGGATTTTATTGGCTCAGAAAAAATTGCCCTTTTTTTTTTTTTTGGTAAATTTTATTTTTTCAGTACTATCAATGGGGTAAATTATATTTAATTATTTTAAATTTTATATTATTTATTTTTTTTAATTTATTATTAAATTTTATTATTATTATTTATATAAATTAAATTTTAATTATTATCATTAAATTAATTCCCCATTATTTTTTTTAATTTTATTTTATTATTTTAAACTATTAATTATTTTTATTAAATTTAAATTATTATCATTTAAATTATTAATTTAAAATTTTTTAAAATTTTTATTAATTTTATTATTATTAATATTTAATTGTTTAATTAATTTTATTATTTATTTTTTATTAATTATTTTAATTTTTTAAATTATATTATTATTTTTTTTATTATTTTTTTTTTTTTTTTTGGGGGGTTTGTTTTTTTGTTTTTTTTTGGGTTTTTTTTTTGTTTTTTGTTGTTTGTTTTATTGGTTTATTTATTAATTTTTTTTTATTTATCGTTTTTTTTCTAACTTCGCAATCAATTTAATATGGAATTTATATGTTTTTTATATAAAAAGGGGGTTTAAAAAATTAATATATATTATATATATATATATATATATATTTATATATATATAGTATAAAAAATTTTAAAATTAAATACATATATTATATAATATAAAAAATTATTAATAATTATTTTATTTATAATAATATTTTAAATAAAATATAAATATATATAATTTATAATAATAATTTATATTTGTTGTGGTTTTGGTTGTGGGGTGTGGTTGTTGTGTTGTTTGGGTGGGGTGTGTGAAATTTTCCTTTTTTGTTTTTTTCTTTTTTTTTCTTTTTTCCTTTTTTTCCTTTTTTTCTTTTTTTTTTTTTCCGGGGGGATTTAAAAAATTGTTTCGAAGATGTTTTTTTTTTCCAATCAAAGGGGGAATTAAAGCTTTTTATTCCCCGGAAACCCCTCCATGGCGTTGCTTGACGTAAAAAACGGATTATGGAAAATTTTTTTAGACATTTTTTTTTTTAAAAAAAAACTGCATACCCTTCCCCCCCTCCCCTTTCCCCCACACACCAGTCCCTTCCTTATTTCTTTTCTACATACCTATTTAATTTTTATCCCCCTCTATTTAACACAAAAACCTTTTAAACCACCCGCTTCCCCGTTTACTTTTTTTTTTTTAAAAACCCTGGGAAAAACTGGCTAACCAAGCCATTTCATTTTTCGGGAAACAGTTGATACTTCACCGGTTTAAATTTCCCATTTTGGATGTTCCAAATTTTCTTTTTTACCTTTTATTTTAAATTCGTCCCATCAATCATCATAACCACAATAATTTTAAACTAAAGCCCTTTAATTATTTTCTAAAAAAATCCAAATTATTCAACGTAATATTTGGATTTCTTTTCCATTTTTTTTTTTATTTTTTTTTTTTAAATTAATTGTAAATTGTAATCAATTTAAATTAATTTTTTTTTCCCTCGTATTTTTTTAACCCCGTTTTTAAAAAATTTCATAATTCATAAATTATTTTAATCATTTTTAAATTGTTTAATGGGAAAATTTTCATTATCCAATTTTCAAATTTTGTTTAATTTTATCATCATCATCATTTTATTTGCCACCCATCAATTATCCATTATCCTTTTTGGTATTTAAATTTTTATTATTATTTTATTTTTAATTACCCATTAATCAAAATTTGTAATTTAAAAAAAAAAATTTCTTTTTGTTTTTAATTTTTTTTTAAAAAAAAAAAATTTAAATTTAAAATAATTAAAAAAAAAAATTTTAAAATTAATAATTTTAAAAAATTTAAAAAATAAAAAAATTTTAAAAATAAAAATATTTAAAAAATTTTAATAAATTTTTTAAAATTAATAAAAAAACCCCAATTTTACCCCCCAATTTTTTTTTTTTTTTTTTTAAAAAAAAAATTTATTATTTTTTTTTTTTTCATTTTTATTTTTTTTTTAAATTTCTTTTTTTTTTTTTAAAAATAAATTTTTTTATTTTTTTTTTAAAAAAAATTTTATTAAAAAGATTTAATTTTTATTTATTTAATTAATTTTTAAATTAAAAAAAATTTTTTAAAAATTATTATTTAAATTTTTAATTTTAATTTTTATTTTTTTTT
>NW_023642811.1:0-9596 GCF_015228065.2 Penaeus monodon | reverse complement strand
TAAGAAAATCCCCCGTTACAAAAATGTCAGTACCATCAGAAATTTGAAAAATAAAAATGTCTTTTTAGGAATCAGAAAAATAAAACTGATGTTCTTTATAAATTGCAAATAAGATAATAATAATAATAATAATAATAATAATACTAATAATATAATAATAATATAATAATATATAATAATAATAATAATAATAATGTCCTTATGAAATAAAAATATCTGAGAAAAAAAATATATATATGTAGTGAAATTTCTAAATCGTACACACATAATGGAACAGGTACCTCCGTAAAATATACACATTTCACGGAAACGTGTTCATGTATTCTCACCCTAATGGCCGCAACGATTAGAAGTACATCCACAACTGTGCACACGAACATGAACAATAGCGTAGCGATGACTCCCCATTCAATGTACATTAACACAGGATCTTCCAGGTTTAACTCTCCGGGTCCTGAAAGTTGTATATGGAGGTAAGTACATATTATTTGAGATAATTAGGAGAAGGTCCGTTGTATATAGGTTATTCTTATTACGAATGTATTGCATAGTGTTATCAGGGATCAAATTGTAGTCACGAACCTCGAGAATATTCATCATAGGAGAACTATAGGGATAGAAATTCACGTTTCCTATTATACAATGGCAGTTTTCCATACTCAAGACTAGTGGCTTCTCGTTTCATTCATGGTATTCGAAAATGGCTACTTATACATACATACATATATATATATATATATATATATATATTATATTATATATATATATATATATATATATATAACACTGAATACTTTTCTTCCTGCCAATGACCGTCACCATGCTCTCCCTCTCTCTCATTCTCTCACCTGTCTCAGTACCATTTGTGCCATAAACTTTAATGGGATTCTGCAGATCATAGTATGTGTTGTAGGCCGCCTGTATCACCTCCGTCAGCTTGTCGACTGACACCAAGAGCAGCACAAGGCACCGCCACCGAGACTCAGCACCTGCGGAGATATAAAGAAACTTTCAAATATTTATATATATATTTTTTTCTAGATTTTTTTTTCTATTAAGCGGCAAATAATTATTTGGTTCGTGCACAAAATGTCACCTGAATATAATTCCACTTTTAATATGTGGGAAGATAATTATCATTTTCATCAAAACGCATCAAATGCAGTTGTCCGTTCTCATTATCATTTCTGAAATTATTACGAAGAGAAAATAATTATCATTTTATCATTACTATTGGTACCACTATCATTATTACTAATAACAGTATTGATAATGATTCTAATAATAACAACAATAATATTAATGATAACAATAATAATGACACAACCACAATAATAATACACAAACAACAACAACACAACAATAATATATAATAATATATAATAATAATATAATAATAATATAATAATAATAATAATAATAATAAAATCAACAGCCACAACAATGATAACGATAATAATAGTGAAAATAGTAAAAAACGAACATTCTGTCACAAGACCAACAACAACAATATTACAATAACCCCAATACTAACAACCATAATAATATATAATATAAACCATAACCTACTGAAACGTTTTCCTAACCTTGCAAAGTCGCTAAAGTCCTCAGTGATTGCTAATATTAATTCAATTGTATGACGCATTGTTATGTAATTTCGAAGTGTGAAATAGCCTCTCTAGCCTTTGATATTAATCCTATTTTCTGAGTTTGTGGAATATGTTTGTGTTTTTTCGTTTCTCTGTGTTGTGATAATTACTGTTATTATCATCATTATCATCATCATCATCATCATAAGTTTTAATTTTATCAAAATCATTAACATCATGACGTTTGATATTTATAATAAGAATGATTTTGATGGGGATGATGTAAAAAAAATAATATAATAACAACAAACAATAAAAATAATAATAAACAAAATAATAATAAAAAATAATAATTCGTCATCATAATATTAAATCATCTTTATTACAAATCATTTTTTACTAATTTTTTATTTTTGTTTTAAATCATTATTTTTGTATTATTAAAAACTACATTATCATTATCATATTTTATTTTTTATTACTATTATTTTTTTTTTGAAATAGTAATAATTTTATTATCGTTTTTTATTGAAATAAAATCATAAACAAAATCATATCATCACCTCGTCATCATCATCTACCATTTTCATCATTATTATTATTACCATCACCATTATTTTTTTGTGTTTTGTTTATCACCATCCCCATCACCCTTCTTTCCCATCACGCAAAAAAGAGGTCCCTTTTCTTTGCATTTGGAGGGAGAGGCGAGGAGGGGCCCATCCCGTGAATACTAACCCCTCACTTCACCCTGACCAGCACCCCGACACTCGACTCGGGTGTGTTTTAGCTATTAAATCCGTCTTGCCAAATTTTTTTTCCCTTTTTGGGGGGTGGTGTGAGAGTTATCTTTTTCGAATATCGCGTGTGGGTGTATGTTGGGGTATTTTGTGCAAATATTTCTGTTCTGGGTTACGTTTGTTTGTTGTTTTTTTTTTCAAGGGGACTAATTTGATGATTTCTTGGTGCAATTTTGGGGGATGACGTTGATGATAATATAAAAGATTATAGCAATAAAGTGACTGCAAATTTCTACTATAAAAGATGAGATGATGTTAGCAGTAATATAAAAAACGCCGTTATTTCATTTTCATTATGATCATTATTACTACAAGTATTATTATTACTATACCCCGTGATAATATGAAAATTTTCATCAATTTACAGTAAAACTTTAACAAAATTTTTTATAATTATTTTTGTTAGTAATTTTTGCAGTGGGAATGGAAGTGGGCAGTAAAATACTTTATCACCTTTACGTTTTCTATTACTAGAAATTTTTTATCTCAAAATTTCCCTCATTATTATTTTTCATCACTCAACTAAATACTTGAGGCTGGGACCAGGAGCCAGAGATCCTCTTTCTGGGACCAGCAAAGTCCGGAGAAGGAGGCATTTCGTGCGGGGGTCGCTCCCCACCCATGGGGGCCGACAGACATCTCTAGCCAGCTCGGTCACAGCCGGATACCGCATTAAGTCGCCCGGACAATGCAATGTCTCCCCGGGGGCAACGTCTGCCAGATGCGATTTGGGCGTAGAACCCCTTTTTCACATCGGTTTTATTACACGGTAGGAGGTATCACAATAAGAGACATAAAGCAAAAGCATGTTCAGTCTCAATGCCATGTACACTCATCCCCGGTGTCACCTCGACTTTTCCGCAGGCTGAAGTCGATGGAGATGGCTATGGCACACCCTGGGAAAGGGGACCCCGGCGGCCCGACCGTAGAGGTGTAACAACCCCATGATCGTGCCGCTACCAGGGGCTTTCATCTGAGAGGGGGCCACCTCAAATCCCAGTCGCTTCAATTCCCGCGATGAGAGGTAACCCCGTCACCCGCCGCAAAGGACCGGATGTTCCCAAACGCCTACCCCGGAAAAACCCCTTGAGGTAAGCCTGGGGGGTCACTCCGGGTGCATGCCCACCTCTGCCGCCCCCACCAACAAGCCCCCGAAAAGGGGGGCGCACTGGGGCCCGGGAAATTCCCCCGGGGTTTCCCGGGGGGCCTTTACCCGTTCGGGGGGTTGGCCCCCGGGGCAAACGAGCCCTTTTTCCCCGGGTTCCAACCCCGGGGCCCCCAAATTTTCCCCCCAGGGGGAAAAGGTTTTTCGGGGGGGGGACAAACCCTCCCCCGCCCTTCAAAAGGGGGACCGGGGGGTTTTCGGGGGGGGAGGAAAACCCCCTCCCCCGACCCCCAATACCCCAGGGGGCCCGGGGGGGGGAGGGGCAACCGAGGGCCAACCCGGTGGGAAAATTAAAACCCGGGGTTCCCCGCCCCGGTCCCCAAATTTACCGGGCCGAGGCCCGTTCCCGGGGGGCCACAAAGGGGGCACGCAAATCAAGAAGGGGCGGGGCCGGGGGAGATTAGGGGGAAGCGGGCCCCCCGACGGGGGGACCCCCGGGTAAAAGGGGCAAGGGAAGGCGCAAGCAAAATCACCCCCAAAAAAAAGGGCTCCCACACCAAAAACCCCCCCCCGGAAGAACCCCCAAAAAAAAAAAAAAAAAAAAAAAAAAATTTTTAAAAAAAAAGTAATAAAAATAAAAAAAACAAAACAGACACAAACACAAAAAAACAGAAGAAAAAAAAAAAATAATGAGAAAAAAAAAAAAAAAAAGGGGGGAAAAAAAAAAAAAAGTTTTTAAAAAAAAAATTATAAAAAAAAAAAAAAAAAAAAGAAATTTTAAAAAAATAGGGAAAAAAATATAAAAAAAAAAAAATTTTCTTAAAAAATTTATAATAATAAAAAAAAAAAAGGGGGGGAGAAAAAAAAAAAATTAAAGAAAAAAAAAAAAAAAAAAAAAAAAAAGAAAAAATTAAAAAAATTTAAAAAAAAAGAATTTTAAAAAAAAAAAAGAAATAAAAAAAAAAAAAGAAATAAAAGGGGGGGTGGGGAATGGAAATAAAAAAAAAAACCCTTATATATAATTAACAGAAAATTAAAAAAGAATATAAAGCAAATATATAATAAGGATATAATTTAATAAAAATATATTTAGAATAGGGAAAAAAAAAGAAAAAAAAAAATAGAAAGAAAAATTTAAAATACAAAAAGAGAAAGAGAAGACAAAGAATAAAAAAAAAAAGAAAAAAAAAAAAAAAAAAAAAAAAGATAAGAGAAGAAAAATTTTTAAGGAAAGAAAAAAATTTATATAATAAATAATAAAAGGGAAAATTTTAAAATAAGAAAGAAAAAAAATAAACAAATAAGAAAAAAATAGAAAAATAAAAGAAAAAAAGGGAATAAGAGAAAAAAAAAAAAAATGGGAAATAAAATTTTTTTTTAAATAAAAAGAATAAAAAAATAAAAAGGGAAAAAAAAAAAAAAGAAAAAAAATAAAAAAAATATTAAAAATATAAAAATAAATAAATAAAATATAAAGCCCAAATAAAAAAAACAAAAAAAAAAAAAACAAAAAAAAAAAAAACCCAAAAAAAAAAAAAAAAAAAAAAATAATAAGAAAAATATTAAAAAAAAGGGGGAAATAAAAAAAAAAAATTAAAAAAAAAATAAGAAAAAAAAATTAATAATTTTATTTAATAAAAATAAAAATTAAATAAAATTAAATAGAAAAAAATATAAAAATTTTAAAAAAAAAAAAATAAAAAAATAAAGAAAAAGTAAATAAAGAAAAGGGTAAATACTTAATAAAATAAATATAATAATAATATGGGAAAAAATAAAAATAATATATTATTAATATTAATTAAATAATATATAATAAAAAGAAATAATATTTTTTATAAAAATATATATTATATATATTATATAAAATTATATTAATATATATTTTTGTTTATTTTGGTTTTTTTTTATTTTTTTTTGGGTTTTTTGTTTTTTTTTTTTTTTATTATTTCTTTTTATATTTTTATTTATTATGTTGTTTTTGTTTTTGTGTGGTTTGTGTTTTGTTTTTTTTTTTTTTTTTTTTTTTATGTAGTTCTTTGAATTACTTATGTATTTATTTTTTTATAATAATTTATATATATTTTTTTTTATATTATATAAAATATATAATAAATATAAAATAATATATATAATATTTTATATATTAAAATATATAATTATAAAATAATAATTTTATATATAAGATATTATAAAATATAAAATATAAAATTAATATATATATAAATATATTTTAATATATATAATATATATATATTATAATTATTACAAAAATATATGTTTAATTTTATAATATACATAAAAATAAATATTATATATATAAAATTTATATACAAAAATTATTATATATAAAAATATATACATATATATATTATAATATTTAAATTTTTTTTTTAATAATTAAAAAAAATATTTTTATATTTTTAATATATTATATATAAAATTTTGTTATACATAATATATAATTAATTATATTTTATTATTAATTATATTTTTATATTATTTAAATTATAAAATTTTATATTATATATATATACTCCCGTTAAAATAAGAAGAATATAATATATATATTATATATATAATATTTTATATTATATAAATATGATAGTATATAAAATTGTTTTCTATATATACAGTTACTTATATATTTATTTACATTAGAATTAAAAACACATACTCCCAAAACCCAAACACCCCACTTTAAAAATATAAAATTTTAAAATTAAAAAAAAAATATAATATTCATTAATATATATAAACATTATAAAATAAATAAATATATAAAAGATATTTTTATATAAAATTATTTATTATATAATATATTATTATATAAAATAATATAATTATATAACATATAAAATTATAGTAAATTTTTTATATATATATATATTATTATATATAAAATATAATTATATTTTTAATATACATCAATATATATTATATAATAATATATAAATAATATTATATTTTATATATATTTTATATTATAGACACCATAGAGTGTATATATTTTGGGTTTATATATATAATAATAACATATATATAACAATAATTAACTAAATTTTTAATATAAATATATATATTTTTATTTTAAATATATATATATAATTATATATATATAAATATAAACACCACAACACACACACCCCACTCACACCACACACACAACAACACACACACACACATACACACAACAATAATTATAAATTATTTATTATATATATATATATTATAATAATTAATTATGTATATTATAATATTTATATATATATTTATATATAATATATATTATAATATTTTAAAATAATATATAATAGCATATACCACCCCAAATATGTAAAATTTTATATATATATATTAATATTTTTATATATTATATATATTAATTTTAGGGTATTTATGTTTTATATATATTTTTTTTAAATATATAAAATTTTATAATTATTATATTATAAATTATATTATATATAATATATATATATATATATTATATTATATTATTTTAAATGGGTGTGTTATCAATTATTAATTATATATTATATATATTTATTATATTATATTATTTATATATTATATATATGTTGGTGTTGGGTGTGTGTGTGTGTGTGGTGTGTGTGTGTTGTATTTTAAATGAGTATAATAGAGTATATATATAATACACTCACACATAAAATATTATGTATATAAAATTAAATTATATATAATTTTTATATATATAATAATTATATTAAATATAATAATATTTATATTATATATTTTATATTATATATAAAATATAAAAATATATATATATATACATATAAAATATATATACATACATACACCAAAATTTTAAAATTTTATAATAATAAAAAATTATATATATATAATAATATTATATAACATAATATATTTTAAAATTTTTATATATTATATATATATATATATTATATATATATATATGTATATTATAAAAATATATTATATTATTAATAATGTATAAGTTATAATTAATATATATATATATATATATATATAATATATAAATATATATATATATATGAGCACAAGACACACGACACGAACACAACAGATACCACAAACACACACAACACATATATATATATATATATAATATATATATTATATATATATATATATTTTATAATAACAAAATTCAATACATATATATATAAAATTTTTTTCTATTTTTCTAGTGTGTGGTTTGTGTCTAGTGTGTGTTTTAATATATATAATATATATATATACATATTAATATATATAATATATATAATATATTATATATATATATATATAATATAATATATATAATATATGGTGGGGCTTCCGTGCAGGGTGATGTGAAGCGATGTGTGGTAGCCTAATAGTGTGAAGTGCTTGCATCTCTTCTCGCTGCCTTCCCCCCGGGCTAGCCCAGTGCGAGAAAGGGAGCAGTTTTCCGCATAATTTCCCCCTGGGGGTAAAAGCTCTCCATCATTAAGACTTTGCAGGCCCCCTCGTGGCCACCCCTGGGTAACGGGTACCTTTTCGGTCCCAGGCTAAAAACTGTGGGGGGGTCTCGGAGCAGCAGGAGGCCCCAGAGGTATGGAGTTAGGCCCACCGGCTGTGGAACACTCTGGGTTCGTACCAACTCCTGCCCCCCCAGCCACCCTGGGGGTAATGGGCGGCTCGGGGGGGGGGGCCTTGCCCGTCCCCCTCCCCCAGAATGCCCCCCCCGGTAACGTCTTATATGAATGGAAATGCTGGGGGGGGGGGTTTTTCCCTCCCACCCAGCAATAAGGCGGGCTGTGGGTCCCCCTGGGGGGGCAAATGTCGGGGGGCGGGATTGGAAAAGAGAGTTACTCGTCTCGCCTGCGCCCCGGCAGGCGCCAAAACCCCCAGAACTGTGGGGGAAACCCCGGGAACCCCCACAGGTGGTAGGGGGTCCCACACCGCCGACCCCCCTTTTCTGGGCTGTGTGGGGGGGGCGGCAGAGGGGGCATGCACCCCAGGCCCCCCCGGGTTAACCTAGGCGTGCTTTTCCCGGGGAGGCCTTGGAACATCCGGTCCTTGCGGAGGATGACGGTTCCCCCCCGCACGCGGAATTGAAGCGACTGGATTGAGTGGCTGCCCCCTCAGAGGGGAGAAGACCTGAGCGGCACGATAGTGTGGGTGGTTACACTCTACTGGGCGGGCCGCAGCGTGGTCACCACTTCCAGGGTGCCATAGCCATCTCCAGTCGCTTTAGCCTGGGGTAGTCAGGTGACACCGTTGATGAGTGTATCTGGCATTTAGATGAAACATGGGTTTTTGGCTTTATGTCTCTTTTTGCTGTCTACGCTCCTACCGATTACATAAAACCCTGTGAAAGAGGGTTCTACGCCAAACCCATCTGTGGCAGACGATGCCCCCGGCGAGACATTTGCATTGTCCTGGGGCTTCAATTTCGGTATCCCCTTCCACCCAAGGCCCCCCCATTAACTTCCCACCCCTCCCCCCCACTTTTTTCCCCAAAAGAACTTGGTTGGCCAGCTGTAGAGTGTTGTGGAAAAAAAGTGGATTTTTATGAAAATATTTTTGAAAAAGTAAAAGGGGAAAAGAATTTTCTGCCCTTCAGCCACTCATAATTATAAAAAATTAATTTTAATAATTTTTTAAATGGGAAAAAAGATGAAAATTTTTATTATAAGGGGAATATAAACTTGTTAAAATTTTAAAGATATTTTAAAGGCATTTTCATTACTGCTAAAATCACATATTTATAATAAAATTTTTCTAGTTTGCTTTAAATATGAAATTTTTCATATATTCACAGCCCAAAAAAATACAATTTAAAACCCTTTAAAAAAAAAAAAAAAGAAACCGAGTATATTTGCACAAATTTTAAATAAACACACCAAGCGATATTCGGAAAAAACTCTCCCACAACACCAAAACAACAAAAATTGGGAAAACAAAACAAAAAAACCCGGAGTCATGCAGGTCACAGGGGGAAAAGGAGGGTTTTTTTCAAACCGGATTGGACCCTCCTCGCCTTCCCTGGGCGAATGCAAAACAAGGGAACTCATTTTTTCGTGATGGAAAGAATGGTGATGAGGGATGGGGGGAAAAATAAACCCGCAG
>NW_023642810.1:32500-39449 GCF_015228065.2 Penaeus monodon | reverse complement strand
GTCCCTCTCATCCACCTCAACGGTCCATATCACTTTTAGCGTCGAGGATCGCAAACCAGGATTTACCCGCCAGCTGATCAATTGCAGCGTCCATCCTGGGTATGTGATTCGTCTGCAACAGTTTTTCTCGCGTTCAAAGCAACGGTAGTCTACCTACGCAGAAGCGTGTCGTACCGTCCTCTTTTTCACTATGCACAACGGGAGAGACCATGGAGACAAGAAAAGCTCAATCACCCCGTCTGCAAGCATCTTGTCGCAGTTTTCCGCACGGAATGTACTGCCTGCGTACTCTCCGTGAGGCGCCACTGTTTCCACGGATAGGTTGGTCGTCCGTGGTTTTGGAATTCTATGCTTCATGTGGGCACCACAACCCGAGGCAGCCCTTCGTTAAACAGATCGGTTAACGATCAAGTCCTGATGAGCTGTTCACGTTTGAACTGATGACCAGGTGAGCAAGAATCCACCCAGGACACAGCTGTCGCGTGCCCCTCTGTTGAGGGGAGTTCCTCGTTCGTTCTTCGAAAGAACATCCGTGAAGACCTCAAACTGTCGTCCTGTTGTAACCCAAAGTCGTTAAAGCGTCCCGTGTGTGAAATCGAACCGGTCCTCAGTCCGCAGAATTCCGGTTCGTTTCCATCATCCATGGGAGTCGGGGAGCCATTCCCAAAGCTCCCCGACTATCCCCGAAGGATGAGCCTCCATCTTCAGGTTGAACGCCGTAATCCTGGTCCAACCGATTCACGTCGTATGCAAGACCAATTCGGTGAAACTCCTATCCACGATCGCCGCATGCCAAGGACGAATCCGTGCTCAATCCAACCGACTCCTGATCGTTTGAACGACCCAAACGTCAACCTCCGTATGGAGAGGTGTCCACCAACGCCGAGGTACGCAGAGGTATCTTGGCTGTGTCGCTCTCAACACAAGCATCCAGCCTCCCCGCCGTTCACGCCGACATCGCACGAATCGCCCCGCCCGTAGGAGACAAGTGACCTTTCCGCGCACATCTAATTGCACCTTTCGGTCCCCGTTGGCCCGCACTACAGCAACGCGTCGGGGCTCTGGTTCGTGATACGTCAAGATACCGGGGACCCCATCCCCAGCCGAAGGAAACACGGATCGGGCCCCCGTTTGAAGGTAGCAAACTGCCCACTGGACAGGGGAGAGATTCAATTTAAAATCAACTTCGCAGCAGTTTCACGCCTATCAGTCCTCGGCTGGAAATCTGTTGTTGTCGTCGACCACGACCACTGCAGTGCCGGCACTTACAGGCTCGGAAATTTAAATTTCAAAGGGGTTCCTTATCCCTTGGTGTCACGTGGCCCAGTTTGCCGCCCTTGGAGGCCACGCGAGTGAGGCGAGAGCGAGTGTGGAAATCCTCCGGAAACAGGACTCCTTCACCACCGTTGCCTCCACATTCCCGAGTCAATGAAGCTAGATTTAGTCCCCCAGCAACCACCCAATTCCACAGCGTCCTGTCCCGCCTTGAATCTGTGCCTCGTGACTCCGTTCCGTGTAACTGTCGCTCCCTTCGGGCGCCCACCGATCCAGTCTCTGCGGTGGTTCGGTTGTAGTTGTGGTTGTGTTCTGTCGGGCGGTGTGCTTTGCAGTCCTGCGCGAAAAAAGCACCGTCCGGCCACATGCCCTCGGCGCCACACGGGTGCACTTATGACCCCTCTCCGCCAACCGCACCAGACTCGAAGGTCCATGCGTAAGTCACCTGATGGTGGGGACCCATCGTCGGGGTTTCTCGATGTGTACGTGCAAATCAACCAGGGGATCAACCGGAGGGACCCTATACCGGAGTATCGACCCTCGCGAGGGGTAGAGGAGCGAGGTTTAGAGGCCCTGCCTCGCTCGAGAAACGTGACCAAGGGTTTTCTCTACCCGCCCGGCATAGTTCCGATGGTACCCATACTTTTTTGGGCTGCTTCGACCCACCCGTAAAGCGCTGAGCCTCTAACCATCAGGAGCTTTTCCCGCATCCAGGTGGGAGTCCTGGAGAAGTTCTCCGCATCAAGGTTCAGCTGGCCCAAGTTCACCAGGATAATCCCGCGCATACCTGGTAAACCTGGTCCTCGACCGCGGATAGAAGTCTGGGGAACTTGTCGTCGAGTACGTACGACCCCAAATGCGTAAGTACTCCATCGACGGCACGGTTCCCCGGAGACGTTGTCGAAGGGGTCTCCTTAAACTCGTCCCAGGTTCCCTATCCAGTCGAAGACTGGGAGTTTAATGAACGTGCCGCCTCCCCCTGGCAGCTAGCACGGGCGCACGATCAGAGCCTCCATCCGTCCCGTAAGGATGGGCCCTGCTCAATGTGTTGCAACCAGGTTTCCACGCCTGATTCCTCCGAAGAGGCTGGCTGGCTTGGACCTCCGCCCGGTAAGGCGGGAATCGGGTGCGAGTAGGGTTATACCCGGTCCACGGACGTGGTTGACGGGTGCTTCGCTGAGACGAGTGGGTCAGCTCGTGACAGCAAATGCACCCCCGCTCCCCCTGTGATGCAGAGGACGCAGCTGGTTGTTCCTGCGTGAGAGGGAGGTTCAGAATCCCTGGGCTTCCAGTATCGCAAAATATTCGTCGTACTGCCCTTCCAGGACACTGAACCGAGAATTAAAGCCGCTTCAATTTATCCGCTAGCTCTTCGTAAACATCGAGAGGGAGAGGTGGTCACGGGGCTCTAACTTTGCCCAAAGTCAATGACTGAGCGTTATCTGCTCGATGAAATTCGGGACCCTCGTGGGAGGGTGTTTGCAGAGGAACCCGAGGACTCAGTGGGTTGCTCCTAGGGCGCTATTGCGTGTAGAGGCTTTCTCGTACCAGCACGTACTCTACAACCTTTTACTGGGCTTGCGATGGACTTGGCACAAGAGGCCTTAACCAGACACTTTATAATGAAAACTGTTCTATCCCACCGTCTGCCACCAAAAGAACATTTGTAGCGGGTCGTAGACCCGTAGAATTCACTATGTCTGGTTGAGTTTCAGGGCTCACCGAGATATAGATTTTTATTAAGGAAAAGATTCGTCTGGCAGTGAACAGAATGTAAGATTCCAGGCACGGCAACGCTGCCACCACCGATTAGTAAGGTCGGGAACCGTGTGGTGTTTGTGTATGGGGGTGGGAATGTTGTATGAAAGAAGGGTGGAAGGAAAGTACAGTGTAATGTGCTGAACACTTGGATGTTGTAAGTGTGTATATGTAAAAGTGAATTAGCGTAGCTGGAGCGTCTGCGGTGGACGTGTTTGGAAGAAAACCGGCAATGATCAAAATTCTTCCTCTTGCCCTTCAGTTTGAGCATCCACACTGCTGGAGTGGGGGAACCCCAGGTATAGCAAAGTTATGGTCTGTTCTTAGAGTATCAGCTTAAATATACTCCGCTTCAGTCTAGCCTTCTTACAGCATTTCAGGGGTTGCGGAGATGAGTACCCAGCCATGTGCTGTTAAGGAGACCCGAGCCCAAGTTAAGTTTCAAGCATTCAGCCTTTCTTCTGAACCAGAACTTTAGATGGTAAATATACTTTGTTTATTTGACTGGGACGCGAGTGAAAGCTCTAAGATAGTAGATATTTTTTATTGGCAAATCGCACTCATTAGGGAGTCGAACAGGAAATTCCGATCTGGAGAAACTGTTATAGATGCTGTACATCAACCAAATTTATCACAGGCGGGGGTTGATGCACGTGAAAATCCACCAGAGAGACTCAAAAATGAACTCAATGTAGTTTCACCCCTAAGTTGGCGTCCCAACTCCCATAATATTTTTAAACAGTGTTTTATTAGCACGAACCACATACCAATCTCTGATATGACAAGTTAATCTCCACCCAAAATGGAGATTACGTAAAAAAAAAAAAAAAAAAAAAAAAAAAAACTAAATAACTAGTGCTGATGAACTCTGATAAAAACACTTGTGAAACAATAAGAAACATCATTTAGCGTCGAAGGCCAAATAACATAATATAAATCACCACAGGGGACCACAATCAACGACCTGCCTAACCCACCAGGTCCGGGCAGTTATCCAAGACAACAAATGCGAGACCAAAGTACAGGAAGTAAAAAGTAAATGGCCCTGAAATTTAGTAGGGGGCGAGACTTATTGAAATAAACCTTCCTCCCAGGAGGTACGGATCCTCGAGCTGAGGCAGGAACTAAGTATTTTGACTTAGTTAAAATCAAGTAATGCACACTGGAGTTCGGATCCTACAAGGCACGTGTTCCTTCTGTGTGAAGAGTGGTTCCTTTTATATACTCATCACTTTGAGTTCACCAAGTGCCGCTTTGGGACAGTGAAAAGAGTGCAGCCCCACAGAATGTGATGAAGCGTGTCCACACGCCAAGTCCAAAAGAGCCAGTGTCCTCCTACACAACCATAAAGAATACTTAGCTTTGCGGAGCATCTCGGCAAATCCTGTCGTGAAGCGAGGTAAATCCACAAAGTACATCCAAAGCGAGCTCCCGAAACGGGACCACAGTACAACACGAATCAGGACCGACTGTCTTTCCACTCACCAAACTCTGGGGTATTTATACCCGAAAAGACCCTCGGCATGCCCCAGGCATGGCGCGAAAAGAAGAAAATATGCAACAAATAAGAGTTGGACTACCAACCCCGATAGTCCCGGCAGTCCAAACAGCCAACGACCCAAACAACCGTGTGAAAAGAGAGGGAGAGAAAAAACACTATCAAACTGCCATTACTCCCTTCAGGGGCCATTGTGACACTCTTTGGAAGGAAAGTATATATAGAAAAAAAATGGTAATGTACAATTTACGGTATGGGAACTTGGGAAATTAAATAATCTTTTCTTTTTTCTCGGAGACTTCAACACCATCCAAGTAACGAGACTTGGTTTAAATACGTTCTTTGGTTAATTTATAACCTTTTCATATTATTTCGTCACACGCCGCCTCGTTGGTGGAAGCGGAGCATCGCAGAGTTCCCCACGTCCTTTGTTCGCGTGTAGAGAAGGCAGGCCATGTGGCAATGGTAAAGAACCCGGCCTCACCACTACGGCGGCCCGAGGACGATGTCAGTCCAGGCGAGATCGACCTTAGAGTCTGCGAGTGCGCAGCCGTACACATACAAGTATATTATTAATGCTATTATTATTAATTTTCTTATTATTATTATTATTAATTATTATTGAATATTATACATTATGATTTTTTTTTCATTATGAATATAGTATTATTGTGATTATCATTAGTAATATATTTTCTTCTATTATTATTAGTAATCATTTCTATTATTTTATACATTATTATATTTTATCATTATTATTTTAATTATATTATTCCTATTATTCTTATTATTATTATTATTATTACTATTATTATTATTTTTTTATGATTATCATTATTACTATTATCATTATTATTCTAGTTTTAGTGCCGCTCAGAGAATATGGTATCTTAATAAATAATATAATAATACTATAATGATAATAATAATAAATATAATAATATAATGATAATAATGATGATAAGAACTGATGATAATAATAACAAATATATCAATAATAATAATTTATTATTATTATTATTATTATTATTATTATTATTATAATAATAAGAAAAATATTAATAAAAGAAATAATGTAATAATAATAATAAGATCATATCAACAACAACAACAACAAACGAAATACATTATAATAATAATAATGATACTAATAATAATAATATTAATATACTAATAATAATACACATAATAATAATCATATTAATATAACGATAACAATAATAATCAATTATAATAATAATAATAATAATGATAATATAATTATAATAATATTATAAGGATTGCATAAATAGGTAAATAATATGTTTAACTACTTACTACTAATAATATAATAATAATAACAGATAAAATCATGAATAATATATAATAATGATAATAATATAATAATATAATAATAATTATACCAATAATAATAATAATAATAGAATAAATTTATTTTTATTTTTATTACTATAATGATGTCGATTATACAAGAATGAAATAGTAGACACACATACTCCACAACATACACACACACACAGAAACACACACACATATCATCATCATTTAATCAAGGGCTAACGTCGACGGGGGCGCATGGCTGCATTACCCTTCGCCTCCCGCCACGAGGTCCCTTCGAGGCGGTCTCCAGCCATGCACCAGCGGCCCATCTCTAATTCCTCGCGACAGGTCTCGTCGAGGGCTGCCCAATCCTGATCTCCTAGGTCTGTCCCCAGGTCTCCTCCACCCAGGGTTGTCTCGCAGAGAGACACCTGGTGGGTCAGGGGTCGTCCACAGGGAGACGAGCTAGGTGCGCATATAGCATGTATTTGGCGTCCCGGATATGCAATTAACAGTCCCATGCCAGTCTCACGGTGTAACCGCCGGTTGACACGCGGTCCCTGCCCAACTGTACCCCAAGATCCGGCGACGGGACTTTTTACAAAAGGCATCAAGGTGATACTCCCAAGACACTGGATAGCGTCCCATGGTTTCATCACCTTCCAATGAGGCACAACTGGCAGTATCAAGGCTTTGAAGACAGCACTTGGTCCTTCTGCATAGGTACTAATATCTCCAACGCTCTTGTGATCGAGTTCTTGCTCCTGTTGCTAGACCAATCCGTCTACTGACTTCCTTGTCTGACAACTCAGAGAATATGGACTAATGCACCAAGTATGTAAAACTTCACAACGTCCTCGCCGCAAGCATGGATCGACTGAACGGGTTCCTCTAACAGGCCCCCAAAGTCCTGATCTTGGTCTTGGTCCAGGAGACTTCTAGGCCTAAGGGCTTCGCCTAATTTGCTAAATGGCCATCAAGAGCCCGCCATAAGTGGCCTCCTGGGATCAGATAGGATGGCAGTCCAAGGTCTGAGATCTTAATATTGCCTAGTGGTTGCTTCACACTGGGGGGGGGGGGGAACTTTGGCTAGTAGCT
>NW_023642810.1:2500-27500 GCF_015228065.2 Penaeus monodon | reverse complement strand
CTTAGGCTTGTATTCCTGGGAGCCTGGATGACCTTTGATAAAAATTGTGCTGCCATTAGATCAATTTCTGAGGCCAAGGGGAGAAGGTTTGCCTCTAACAGGTGGTTGAGGACCTTCACCCCCTTGGGGCACCCAGATGACCCTGGTTGCTTCGTTTTGGACTGTCTCCATTGGCCTTTATATTCTTTCTTAATGCCAATCAGAAGAAGGGAGGCATAGTCTACAATGGGCCAGACAGCATGTACATAGAATGATCTTAGTACTCTGTGTCTGGCCTCTATGCGTCTTCCACTTATTTGCTCTCATGACAGACAGTCTTGATTTGTTTGGTCAACCATGTACTGGCCTCCTTCTGGAAGGAGAGGGTCCGGTCTATCTTTACCCCAAGGTAGAGGTAGTCCTGAACCCACTCCAAGTCCACTCCCTGGATTTTCAGACTTGTGCCTTGAACTCTCTGTCTCAGAGCCATAGCCTTGGGTATTAGCTGCAGAGATCTTAAGTCCTGTCCTACAACACTCCTCGGATACGAGGTCCAGACAACGCTGGGCTTTGTTTAGGCAATATGCTCCAAGGGAGATGATAAGCAAGATCGTCTGCATAGGAGATGATCTTGCACCCCACTGGGAGGTTTATGTTGAGGATACAGGATATTAATATGTTAAGAGAGCTGTACTGAGAACTCCATCCTGTGGCGTTCCATTCTCTAGTGGCATCTGCTGTGATAAGTGACCTTGGAATTTGACTCTGGCTGTTCGATTCCTAAAGTAGTCACCTATCCAAGCTAAGAGCTTACCTCTGATTCCTTTTTGGATCAGGCTCTCCTGAATGGCAAGATAACTTGCTATTCAAAAGCCTTCTCCAGGTCAAGGAATACTACCACAGATGTGCCCGTGCTTATTGTGCTCAGAGCGTGGCTATGCTGTGCGCTGTGCTCGTGCCCCTGGTGAACCTGTGGAGGTGTTCATGTGGGGGTCCCATTTTCCATCAAGCCGGTTCAGTACCATCCTCTCAGCCGTCTTGGCTAGACAGCTGAGGAGAGAGATGGGGCAGTACTCCCTGGCTCATTTGGTTTAGGATGGGAACTATGATAGCCCCCTTCCAAATCTGGGTAGAGTGGAAGTTTCTCAGGACTTGTTGATGAGTTGCAGGAATGCAAGCTCACCTACTAGTCCAGGTGGAAATGAGTACGAGATCCCATCAGAGGCTGGGGTACGAGATCCCATCAGAGGCTGGGGCTGTGTTACAACTGGCTTTATATGCTTTCTTAGTTCCCCCAGAAAAAGATACGTCTGAGTTTATCGGTTGAGCTGCCCTTTCTCTGATATGAGAAAGTCTGTTTGGTTGTAGGCATTCTTGTCTTGCCCTCAATTCGGCTGGCAGGCTGTTGCTACTTGTTCTTGCAGAGAACTTGTGCGCCAGTCTGTTGGCCTCTGACTGGGGTCATGGTGTGTGCATCTCGGGGCTAAGCAGCTGGTAGCTCGCTTGACCCATTGCCATAGGGTGGTATGGTGGTTGAAGGACTCACATTCCAGCCACTTTTCCTGCCTGACTCTGCTGGCAGTTTCCTTGGCATCCCTGACAGCCTCCCGTAGGAGGGCTAGGTTGTCAGGGGTTCTTTGCCTTTGGAAATGTTTTCAGCACATATTTGCCCTGTGGCTGACCTCCCTAATCTCGTCGTTAAAGTACCAGGCGTCTTTGTGACTCCTGGACCAAGGCCGAGTTTTGGGTATGGTGCAGTGATGCTGCCTCATCAATGGCATTACAATCTGGCTTGTAGCACTTCCACATTTTCACTTTGTATGGTTCATTGCTTCTCAGAAAGCAGGCCAAGCGTTCTGAAACGCCTGCCAGTTGGCCTTGTCTGTTTTTCATCTTGGATTCGGTCGTGGCATTTCGGCTGGGCCACTATCCATGAGGGTAGTTATAGTGCCGTGTCAAAGAGACCGTCACTAGTGAAAGTCTCATCGATATACCAGCCAATCCTCTCCACCAGAGTCGCAGTGGCCAGGGTGAGGTCTAGGACCCCTCCTCTGACATGCGTTGACTCTTGGTTATTGAGGAGAGCGATCTCGGGAATGTCTCAGCACGTTGGCTATGTGATGGCCAGCTGCATTTGGTGCCCAGGAGGGAGCCAGACATAGGTGCCTGGGGGGGCGGAACAAAGTCTGGTCGCTTCTTAGCAACCTCTTGCCGCTTGAGGGCCGCCTCTTTCCTGACAGAGCAAGCCAGGCTCCAGGCGTGATGCCTCTTGGCACAGTTGGGACATTTGGCTGTTGTGTCCCTCTTTTCCTCTTTGTAAGCCTTAATGCACATCTCGGTGTTGTGTGCCTCGCTACGGTGATGTCCGTACTTTTGGCACTTGAATCACCGAAGTGGGTCAGGCACGTATGTTCGAAGGTTGTAGGTACCCCAGTTACCCAATCAAGGGTAGAGGTTGGGTACCTTTCATGGTCACAAGGACTTGCCTGGTTGGAGTCTTCCCTTTCGACATTCGGGAAGCCTCCACGACCTGTGGGTGTGATGCGATCATCTCCACATCATATGAGACTGAGAAGCCAAGTAGCACCATTTTGACCCTCTTTTCCTGAGGATTAAGTGGTGAGAGGCTCACTTTCCTCCCATCTTTTTGCTCCTTCGTTTCCTGCAGGAAACAAAGGGTAGCTTGATCTTTGGGCATGATGATCATGCCCTAATCTCGCGCAACCCAGATCGACAACCGGATTTTGCGTTGGTTCTTCAATGCCCTGACCATTTGGTAGGCATTGTCGAAGCCTTCGGGTTTGACAGGTATCTTAAATTGGGGGAAACGCCTTGGGAGTCCAGACTCTCCCTCAGAGTAGGTCTCCGTCCTCGGTAGTTTTCGGCCCGCCCTTTTCGGCTTTGGGGCTTGCTCGTGAGGGCACCAGCTGTTTCGGCTGGTTCGCTTGTGCTCAGTGCCTTCCTGTGCTCGGGGTTTTCTTTTGCCACCCGGAGGCACGTATGGCTTCAGGGTGGTTGCCGTGGTCTGGGCCTTGCACGGTCGTCAACATTAGCATCTGTCTGTGGGGGGTTTTTGGTTTGATTTTCCATGTATATGGACAGTGCTTCATCCACTCACGCCCCCCCCACCACAGAGTTCAACAAGGGGAAGCTGAGTGTTAGAACCAATGTCTAACAGCAACAGTTATTGTTCTGTCTAACGGCAGCTATTTAGACAGAACCAGGCTGAGGGCCTGACATTTTTTTCAAAGTCAATCCCCCTTCTCTCTGAAACACCCAAAGGCTGTTTCATCTCAGAAGAGAAGAGGGTCCTGCACCTGTTCCAGTAAGTTCCTTCATCCCTCTGAAACAGCCAACCGCAGACTATTTCATCACGGTGAGGGAGAAGCTAACTTTATCCAGCAGTTCCTATGGCAGAACGGAAGTTAGTGTTCTGTCTACGGCAGCTATTTAAGAACCAGCTGAGGGCCTGACAAAGTGAGGGCTCCTACCTGCCTATCGTTCCTATGCGAAACAGAGAGTGGGCAGTTATCAGATGGTCTGCCAGACCAGTCCCTAGCAAATAGAATGGCAACTCTATGCCACCGTAAGGCAGGCCCTCTAAGGACCTTTACCTCCCCTGCGGGAGGTAAGGTCTGCCCACGTCCGAGCACGCGCCCAAAGATGGGGTCCAGTTCACCAGAAGGTGTGCACAGAGTTATCCTAATGCCGAAGATTCGTATAGGAAAGAATAGGCTAGAGGGCATGAAGCTACATGCAAGCACATAGCATTGTGGCAGCAAACAATGGGGGTGCGTCACCGGTCCGATAACGCGTAGAGCCAAGGCCGAAATTGCATTGGCCGGCGGCGGTACATCTCTTTAATCCGCCCATTCAAAAGCCTCGAGCGGAAAGGTCATAGTGCCTCTCTTGGCATTATCTGGCTTGGCGCCACCGCTGCGCCCCGTCGAGCGCCTTAGCCGGTACGGTCCTCCCTTCGCTCTCAATCGCCCAAGAAAGGCCCGATTCAGCGCAGGGAGAGAAGAGAGGAGAGTCCTTGTAGGTCAGCTGCTCGATGTCCACTGGATCTCGTGTCTAGTGAACTAAAGGGGGAGAGGACAGGGAAGGATCCTTAGTTCAAGGACGGGAGGAGAAGCTAAGGGTAGCTAGCTACCTAGAAGTTGAAGGAAGAGAGAGTATAAAGTAGGGGCGAACCGGAGCCAGGTTGGAAAGGAGGAGACACTTTTTTTCGCCCACTAGGGATTATCATAATAGGTGTGAACCCATTATGATAGCCTTTGCGGGTGAGACCCTCGCCTGCCTCCCTGCCAGCTCCTAGGAGCTGAGAGCGAGGTTCAGTGGGTCCCTCTTTTGTTTATTTAAACTAGAAGAATGGAGAACAAAACATGAGAACAAAGAACGAGTTTTAAAAAACACTAATAAATAAACTAGTAAGGATGATTGTGAAGAACTAGAGCGGGAGTATGAAAATGAGTGAGGGAGGATGATGTGAAAGTAGCATGGAACATAAATAAAACGAGGAGGGATGATGGTAAACAAAAACATAAATTAAACGAGGAGGATGATAGTAAACAGAACAAAGGAATAAATGAACATGGAGATAAACGGAGAAGATGATGGTGAAACAGAAACAGAGGAGCATGAAATTAAGAGGAAGGGTGATGATGAGAAGAACATAGAGTTGTGACACAGTAACATGAAATTTCAATGGGGAAAGCCGAACAAGAACAACAACAAAATAATATAATAACATTTTTTTTTTTTTTTTTTTTTTTTTTTTTTTTTTTTCTTTTGCCTGCCAGGGATTATCATAGCAGGTGTGAGCCCGCTATGATAGCCTGCTGCAGGTGATACCCTTGCCTACCTCCCTTCCAGCTCCTAGGGGCTGAGAGCGAGGTTCAGTGGGTCCCTCTTTTGTTTATTTAAACATTTTTTTTTTTTTTTTTTTTTTTTACGAGAGAAATACGAGGACAGGGTGTGGCCGTGTGTGATAATATGTTTTAGAGCGGGAGGCAATCCTTTGCTCTGTGAGCACACCTTGGGGGGTGGTGCTTCCCCACAGATTGTCAATTGGCCTAACATATATGGAAAAACGCAAAGGAAAAAAACATTAAAAACATTAACTCAAACACGGATGAAGGGTGACTGTCAGCGCATAAACCCGTATGATGAATGATAACCTGATGTATGATATGGGGTGATGATGTCGTGAATGTGTGAGTATGTTGTTACCTTTTGCGCATTAAGCGGAAGGTAGTTGGGGTGGTGGTATGGGCATGGTATTATGGTGGCTTTTTTTGCGGGGAAATCATCCACCGAACCGAGCACAAGGCACAACACAAGCACAAACATTGCGTGTGGATGTGAGCGTCCGGAGGCTTTTTCCTTGTTTGTGGTTTGATGCGTTGGTTCATGTGAAGGTGAAGTTGAAACGAGCGAATTATTTACAATTGAAAAACAAAACAAAACATATATACTATGAGGGTGTGTGGCCAGCGCATAGACTCATTATCGGGGGTTGGTGATGTAGTGAAAGTGGTGATGTGTGGGGTATGATAACTGATGTGATATGATGTCATGATATCGCGATTTGTGACATGATGTTACCTTCTGCGCATGAGCGGTGGAAGGTGGGTGGGTGGTAGTATAGGTTGGCATTATGGGGAAATTTAGCGTGGAGATCATCCTTCTGACCGAGCACAAACACACACAAACATAAACACAAACAAAAAACATAAACACAGACGTTGTGCGTGGATGTGAACGGTCCGAAGGCTTTTTCCTCACTAGGTTGCGCTGGTTGTTAAACAGAAAAAATGCAATCAGAAATAAAATACATGTATTACAAAAATGTGAGTTGTGGGTGGGAAACATCCTTCGACTTGCACGCACGTATCGTGCAGATCGGAGGCCTTTTCCCCCAACTACGCATTCTGCTCGCTTTGTGGGGTTCTGGGGGATCTCCGTTTATTTCGGGGGTGTGTTCTGGGCCACCTTGTGTGATTTGTTTGTGTGTTTGTCTATGATGTCGTCGTAGTTTGTGTTGTCTATGTGTTGTATGCGGTCCCAGGTTCGTTTGCTTTGTGTGTGTATGGGTATGTTCAGTGGCTCTATGTTTTATGTTTGGTGTAGTGATTGTGCGGTATTCTGTATCGTATTCTGTCTTGTATAGTGGTCTTGTTTATCCAGTATAGTGCTCTGCTCGGTATGGATTGCATCTTAAGTTTTTGTGTTTTTGAGATTGCAGTCAATGGAATGGGTGTGTATTCGAGTATATAGGTCTTACAGTAGTTTTGTAGAGTTTCAGCTTGGTGGTGTTGTGCAGTAAATGAAAAGTGTTTGAGTTTCTTCAGAGCTGTGCTTGTGTGAGGCCTCCGGGCCTCCCTTCTCTGCCTTCCCTCACCTTTTTTTTTTCTTTTTTTCCCATTCCTTACCCCCTTTCCTCTTACTTTCCCTCTCCTAGCTTCTGTGTCACTTACTTTCCCTCTCCTAGCTTCTGTGTCTCTTACTTTCCCTCTCCTAGCTTCGGTGTCTCTTACTTTCCCTCTCCTAGCTTCTGTGTCTCTTACTTTCCCTCTCCTAGCTTGTGTCTTTACTTTCCCTCTCCTAGCTTGGGTGTCTCTTACTTACCTTTTGGCGCATTAGCAGCGGAAGGTAGTTGGGTGGTGGTATAGGCATGGTATTATGGTGGTTTTTTTTTGCGTGGAAATCATCCACCAAACTGAGCACAAGCACAACAAAAACACAAACATTGCGTGTGGATGTGAGCGGCTTCTGGGGTCTCTTACTTTCCCTCTCCTAGCTTCTGTGTCTCTTACTTTCCCTCTCCTAGCTTCTGTGTCCTTTTACTTTCCCTCTCCTAGCTTCTGTGTCTCTTACTTTCCCTCTCCTACTTCTGTGTCTCTTACTTTCCCTCTCCTAGCTTCTGTATCTCTTACTTTCCCTCTCCTAGCTTCTGTGTCTCTTACTTTCCCTCTCCTAGCTTCTGTGTCTCTTATTTTCCCTCTCCTAGCTTCTGTGTCTCTTACTTTCCCTCCCCTAGTTTTCGGTGTCTCTTACTTTCCCTCTCCTAGCTTCTGTGTCTCTTACTTTCCCTCTCCTAGCTTCTGTGTCTCTTACTTTCCCTCTCCTAGCTTCTGTGTTTCTTACTTTCCCTCTCTTACAACCCTTCTTTCAGAAGTTTTGTGTTTTTTTCTCCTTGCTAGCTTAGCCTAGCATCTATTTTTTTCTTCTTTTTTATCTTACTTCAGGTGTTCTTTTTTCCCCTATTCTCATATTCTATACTGTCTGCTTACTTTCCTATTCTGTATCTTTGCCTTATACTCCAAGCTTTCCTCTCAGACTACCTAGATCTAGACTCCATGCCTATCCAGTGATGTTTTTCTTTTTTTTTCCCCCATTCCTTTTTCCACTCCTTTTCCTCTGCCTCAGCCTTGTCCCTGTTCCTTTTACCTCGGGCTATTCCTTGCTGACCTACATCCTGCCCCAAATCCTGGCCACGGAAAAGTATGAAGATCCTGGAGGACATACGACATAGGATCGGCTGTCACTCCCCATACTTTATGCCTTTTTTTTAATAATCACTCTGGCCATTAGATTGAGACTTGTTTTAAATATTATCCATTTTAACGTAGATTGTCAAATTTCTTTTTCCCAATGTTAAGTCTCCTTTTTAAATTTTATTTATCGGAGCTTTTAGAAGCTACTGTTATTCTTTTCTAGAGTGCCGCTTTTCTTTGATTTTAAATTTTAAATTTATTTGCTAAGCATGTTTTATTTTTTTTTGTTTCTATAAATCATTTTCTTTTGGGCTGCTCATTTTATATTTTTATTTCAAGAGCCATAGAAGCTCTGTTTGCTTGTTTGTTTGTTTGTTATTTCGTGTCGAAATTACAAATATTTTGGTAAATTACCTTTTTCTTTTGGCCTTGACATTGATTTTAACCCCACATTATGTTTAGTGATATTTTTAGTTATTCTATAAATTTAGAGGGCTGCTTATGAGTTATATTTTGGGGGCAATGCTTCTGCCATAATTATTTTTTTGTTAGTTTTATCTTTTCAGTTTTATTATTTGTGATTTTTATAATTCAGTTTTACTTTTTACTAACTTTTATAAAATGTTTATATAATTTTCCAAACAAATTGTATTGTAATATTTGTTTTTTATTCGAACTTTGTATTTCTTTGTTTCCCCTCGCGTATAAAAGGGGAGTTGCCCACCAATAAACAGTGTGAAGACCTAACGTGTGTTTTGTGTGTCCTCCATGGATCTTACAGTGAGAGGGGCGTCGAACCGGAGAAAAGGTTGTATCTGACCTCATGACTTACCTTTGTTAAAGCTGGGTGTGAGTAGATAAGTACATGAAGGGGTATTTTAAGGTACCCACCACTCTACCTCATAGACGCCCACACTTCTTGCAGGCTTAAAAGGGGACCCAAAATACTTTTTGTTTATTTTTTTATGGGGTAAACAGGGCCCACCTCTCCAGGCCCTTATGCTCTCACTTAGATAATGCATTCATGAGAACCCCCTCCCCAGATACCCTACCCCTTTCTTGGTTTATTTCGGTGTTGTGCTTGGGGTGTGAATACCGTTTTCTGCTAAGTGTAAGCCTAGCATTTTTTCCTGTGGTTGCGTATGGTATGTCTGTGTTGTTTATTGTGAGTGGAGGTGGGTTGCGTCTGGCCACTGATATGCTGAATTTGTTTGTGTTGGTCTGTTCTTCCATTTGTTTTCGTATGTGTTGATCGTGCTGTTTGTGTGGCTGTTTTCAGATGTTTTTGGATTTGGAAGGGTGTGATTGAATTTGTGTAATGTCGTCTGCGTATGCGGTGTAGTTGCTGTAGGGTGCTGGGGGTGGTAGGTTGGCAGTGTAGAGGATGTAGAGTGTTGGTGAGAGGACGCTGCCCTGTGGAACTCCACTTCTGAGATGAATGGGAGGGTCTAGGTGAGAAACAAGGCGAATGGAGGCTGTTCGGGTTTTTCCGGGAAGTTCATAAGAGGCGTGTGAAGTGTGGAGGCAGTTGTAGCTCTGTTGTTTTTGTATTTGAGGCCGTCATGCCAGACCTTACCAAAGGCCTTGGTGACGTCTCGAAGTATAATGTTGGTTTGGTGCTTGTTTGCGAGACTGAGAGCGATCTCCTCGTAAGCGAAGGCAATTGCGCTCCCAGTCCCTCTGTGAGGGTGAAAGCCGTGTTGCCTAGGGTTGTGTATGTTGTTGTATTCAAGGTGTGTTTTAAGTCTGTGTGTGATAATCCTCTCAAGCAACTTCCCGTGAACTTCCAGCAGTGAAATGGGCCGGAAGCTGGTCACCTTGTGAGGTGGCTTTCCTGGCTTTGGGATGAGGATGAGTGATGTATGTTTGAATTTTGGTGGGGAAGTGTCCTGTTGCCAGGCAGCGTTGAAAATGTGGCGAAGCCCTGGAGAGCATGATGGGTGGAAGGTGTTGCTGATAAGTTTGTTGATGTTTCCTGGTGTTGTGTTTTGTGATCGTGTGTATCATATCTCATGTCTTCTGGAGTGATGGGGTGTGATAGGGGGTTGTCCTGGTGTGAGTTTTGGTGAGTGATATTGTTTGTGATGGGAGAATCAGGTGTTGCGATGTTGTAGTGATTGTGTTACCTTGGCTTCTGTGTCTGGGTCAAATGTTGCGTTTTCTGCAGATAGTTTTTGGGAAGTTCGGGTTGCCAAACTCCCTATAGACAGCTTCCATCCCCTCTGCTGTGTCTATCTTTTGTCTGTTGGTGTTGTATATGCTTTTGATCCTCTTCTGTTCGATCTTATGAGTCTCCTGTGCTTCCTCCAGAAGACCTTAGGATCGTTTATGTTGTTGCATAGTTCTCTTGTGAGTGTTTCACATTGTTTTGGGTTTCTCATGTGTTTTGTTCGTTGGTGAGTTGTATTTGAATTTTTCTGTGTCGTGTGCGTAGTTCTGTGTTCCATCCCTGTGTTTCAGCAAGTTCCCGAAGGTGTCTGTATTGTATTTTTAGGGTTTTTTTGACGACGTTTTCTCTGTAGTGCCAAGTGTTTTGAATGTTGTTTTAGGGAAAGTTTGCCTCTCGGCAGTCTGTATGTCTGTTGTACCACTGGTTAGGGTGATGGTCCCATGGTGTACGTAAGTTGCCCTTCGAGATCTGGGAGTGTGGTTTTGTTCAAGTGTTTGTTTAAACCCTTCAAAAGTTGCATGATTAAGGTTCTCTCGGGGCGGTGTAGGTACAAGATTGGGGTGGTGGAGAGTGTGAGTATCACGGGAGGTGATCACTGGATTTGACATCCTCTGTGGTTATGTGGTAGTTTAGGATTGCCTGTGTGTTAGCGAGAACTATGTCTGGTGTGGTGGAGCTGTTGGTACGTCTGAATTTTGGTTTGTCAGGGCCGAGGTGGGTGAGTCTGCCGTCTAAGATGAATGAGGCGAGGCCTCTTCCGACGGCATTTGTGTCTCTGTAACCGAAGAGTCTGTGGTGTGTGTTGAAGTCTCTTTATTATGTATGTTTTTTTTTTTTGGTGTCGCAAGAGTGAAAAGAGGTCAGGGTTGGTTTATGTAGTCTGCGTTTGGGGGGGCGTACGTGGTGGCTATGATGATGGGTCCATGAGGGGTGTCTATTTCGATGGCCATGAGTTCTGAGGGGAAGTGTCTAGTATTTTATGTTTGATTGTTGTTTGACGGCAAAGGCTTTTGCCGTCTTTGTCCTCGTTTGTTTTGTTTTGGGTGTGTATGTGTTGTAGTTGTATATTTTTACTTTTTGGGGTGTATGAGTGATGTCAGTTCATGAGTATGATATCAGGGGCGTGTTGTCTTTTACTATTGCCCGAGTTATTGTCTTCGTCTGTATGTCCCTGTGTGTCATTATGTTGAATGATTGTGAGGCGTGGTGTAATGTGGTGTGTGTTGCAGCTATGGTGGGTTTCTTGTGTCGTTCCAGCCATTCAGTAGGTGTCCAAGGTTTTGTTGTTTTGAGTTTTTCAAACATGTCTGGCTGGATGAAGATGTTTTTCCTCATGTAAGTGTTGTGTGATTTTTTGTTCGTGAATGCGGTTTCGGTATGTGGGGTTTTTTGTATATCCATTTTATTGTACCGCGTTGTATTTCGTGTGCCATTTGTTTTTCTGTTGATGCGTTTGTAGTGAGGGCTCCGCGGCGAAGAGGCGGATGCCATATGTTTTTGGGTTGAATAGTAATCGTCCCTATGGCGAAGGGACTGATCATCGACCTCTTTAGTCTGTAAAATCGTCTGTGTTTTTTGCGATAGACATGTGTTTTTTGGGTTTGACTGATTGTGTTCGCTGTGGGGTTTTTGGGGGTTGTGGTGACTGTTTGGGTGTGTGTTGTCGTGCAGGTGATTGTGTAGGTGTGGGAGTTGGTGTTGGGGGTTTGGTGTTGGTTTCCTTTTGTGGGGCAGTGAAGAGTTCAGTCTCTGGGTCGTCTGTGGGCCGAGATTTTGGTTGTGGTGTAGTGACCCTACGGCGGGCCCTACGCGCCGAGCGGAAAGGATTGAGTCTCCCCCGAAACCTATGGGAAATGCCCGCATAAACACGTGCTGATATTGCCTTCTTTCCCGGGTTTTTAAAGTATATTTTTATTATCTTAATTTTTTTATTGCAAATAAAGTTTATTTTCCTCTTAACTAAGAGGAACCATCACCATTTTCTTTTCTATTCTTTTTTTTAAGCACTCTTTCTACTTTTAAAGGATTATTTTAGTTTCTTCTTTTAAAACATTTTCTTTAAAATTTTCTAGTAATTTTTTAAATGGGGATTAAGGGGTTTAGTATTTTCACTTGGGGTTAAAAACTTGTTTTTAAATGGGGGAAGAACTGCCACGCCATCTAGGGAGGGAGGAATAGTTTAGCTCGTTCCCGGGCTAGTTTCTAGCCATTACTTAAGATCCTTGCTGGGGGTCGGCTATATATAGCCCGGGGACCAAGCGGATCTCAGCAGGGGGTCTGGATAGTTGATCACGTCTACTCAGCGGCCGATGTAGACCCGGCGGAAGCTGAAGACGTGACTTGTCTTTGTTTATTTTTCCCCTGCGGTCGCAAGGACAGTGGCTTTTAACGGCAGTAAGGTGGGATATTTTAAGCTTTTCCTTTTTTATAGTTTTAACAGAGTGCTGTTTTTTTTTTGGTGTCTTAGGTTCCGTTTTATTTTTGTATTTTTTAAATGTGTTGTATTTTTTAAGTGTGTTTGTTCTATTTTAAATGTTTTACTGTTTTAACGAACCAATAAATGTATTTAAAAGACTCTAAAAGTGAAATCCCTCTTTTTTTTTTTTAATTACACCTTTTCACGAGACAAATATACATGCTTGGCTACCTGGTGACAAGGAAATTTACCACCTTCTATCAGCCCTTAAGGCTGACCACCACTCCCCTCGGAGATTAAAAACGTTTTCCAACCAAACCCTTGTTGATTTGGTCATTTTTCTTTCTCTTGCACACATGCTTTCCTTTTTGCTATCTTACACTCTTCTAGACGTCTTCTCCTTTCCACACATTAACTGTTCCTGGACGTACTAACCAGGTGGTGGCAGCGCTAATGACCTAATTAGCAAATGGTTAAGTCGATCACTACAACCATCTTTCTTGGGGGGCCAGCAGGTGGGATGCGACACTGTCAAATTTCTTTTCATCTTGGTCTCATTCAGTCAGAGCCAAGGCATGTTGATGAATTAGCGAATGCTAGATCTCTGGGAAAAGGGTTTTAATCTTTGCTATAGTTTTAGTGTTATTAATTAATATGCCGGTAAGAGAAGTAAGCGCTTAAGGCAAAGTTTAGTTGGTGCAGAGGGTAATTTTGAACACTTCTGATTCCATAACGCAACTGTACCTTTACTAATAAAAATAGTAACAGTAACGAAGTAAATATGGGTCTTTCAATGTACGAAGAATTGACAGCTCGTTGCAATGAGCTTGAACAACGTTGTGCAACCTTACAGAACGGTATGAGGGTTTACTAAGGGGGACTACACCCATGTCACTTCTAATGTTACACCTGTCCCACCAACCGCTATTGAGTATGTAATACATAAAAAGATTCGGTTTTCCCAAAATTTAAAGCAGAAATATCGGCAGCCTTCCCATTAAAAGAAACCAGGAAGTAAAAATCATGGTTACGTGCATAAGAACCTGGTTAAGCCTGCAAATGATGAAGCGTTTATTCTGCAGCGAGAGCTTCATGTGAGGGACGGGAGATTTAATTGTTAATTCTCCAGTTTTTTGATGGTATACACCACTGGGAACGATTTAAAGCTCTGGGAAAGGGCAAAGTTCGGGGGACTTGCTCTAGTGCTGAATTTTTTAAACATTTGCATGAATCCAAATTAAATCCAAATCAAGCACCATTAGATTTCTTCGTATCTGTGGAGGGTCCCCGTATATCAAGGGTATAGGGATTACCCAATGCTGTTGGAGTGCCAGACGAACTCATCAGAAGGGTGTTTTTACAGGGTTTACCTCATTGGCTTCGTGAAGCTTTAGTCTTAAAGGAAGATGATAGTTTACCATCTCTTGTTGATGCAGCACAACGCGTTTGGAATTTACGCATTAATGTTACGGGAGAAGGACCTTCAGTCCTAAGTAATCAGCATTCACGGCCGATGCGCTCACGGCAGGTCGCTTCAGTTGAGAAATACTGCCAGATCATCAAAGTAATGTCACAACACGATAGATTGTAGATTACGTCAGAGGCCACTGTTATGTTTTAATTGTCAAGGGCTGGTCATTTTGCAAAGGGAGTGTCCCTTTCAGCCGCCTCACGGCAGGGCGAGTCTTCACCACACGTGAGGGATTTCACTCGGGAAGACCGGATGAGCAAAGATGGGGATCAGAAAACCAAGGAATCTCGGGTCCCCAAGGTAACCATGATGGAGAGTCAAATTAAACGGGGTCGTCCTCTGGTTAGGATTCATGTAAATGGAATGATCTGTACGTGTTTTGTTGATACGGGGTCCGAAGTGACCTTAATTAAGGAGAGTACATTGAACAAATTAAATATATTGTCTGTCACTCCCGTCGGACGTACTTTTAAAGGTGCCTCTGGTGCCATATTCAGTGGCTTAGGAGAAATTAATCTAAATTTTTCTATAGAGGACGCTGTGAAATGTAACCATCCCGTTATGGTATTTAAGGATATCTCATTCCCTGGAGACGTGTTGCTTGGTATTGATTTTATTAGACTTTTTAATTTTCAGTTTGTGGCTAACCTCACTCCTCCCAGGAATTACATGTCCTTTAATGATGTTAAGGTTCCTTTCTGGTTTTCAGACCAGTCGTCTTTAGGTTTAAGGGTTTTAAATATTAATAAATTTTCCCAGTCTGTGTTATGTGTATCTCAATCTGTGATTTGTCAGCCCAAATCAGGCTGCTTTGTAAGTACCACTGTAACTAATGATTTTAACAACCCCGTTGGGTTGGTACAAGGTAGAACGGCAAGAGTCTTAGTGCCAAGAAGCATAATTTCTATTAATAACAATAGTGCAAGTGTTTGGGTAATTAATGATAAGCCCCACCGAGTGACGCTGAAAGAGGGTATGAAATTGGCTAGTATTAACATGGTGAGTGATGTATATGCAAATTCTAATTCTGTGCATCTTCCAGAAGAGGTGGAACAAAGTGAACCCATGGCTGTGGACGATTTTACCGATTTTGCAGACGATTTTTACGGACGGTTTTGATGAGCACTTTGGCATCAGTGATTTTGGCTACAATAGTGATGATTTTGATCTGTTTCCCCCAGTAAGTATGGACGTGTGTGCATTGAAAACTACTGCTGGTGTGGAGAGAGTTATCCCAAAAGAAAATTTAGAACATTTAGGATCTGTGCGAAGGGAAAAATTGCTTTCTATTTTAGAAAGGTATAGTGATCTCTTTAATGAAGATGCCCCTCTTGGTTGTGTACCTGACATTAATCATAAAATTACAACTTCAGGCGAAGGACCCATTCGTACACGGCAATGGAGGCTGCCTGAAAGTGCGCGCGACACGATACGGCAAGAGTGTGAGGCGATGTTGCAGGATGGCATTATCGAGCCGTCAACCTCGCCATGGTTATCCCCGGTGGTCTTAGTGCGGAAGAAGGATGGTGGCATAAGGTTTTGCATCGACTTCCGCAACCTCAACAAAATCACTCTGGCCGACACCTACCCAATGCCCAGGCTCGACGAGACCATAGACAGGTTAGCAGGGACCCACTGGTTTACTGCCTTGGATGCCAAATCTGCCTACTGGACTGTCGAGGTAAACAAAAGTGATCGCCAAAAGACTGCTTTCTCAGATGGTTGTCGTCTGTACCAGTTCAGGAGGATGCCTTTTGGTTTGGCCACTGCACCTTCCACATTCCAGAGGGCTATCAACGCTGTACTGCATCCTGTTTTAGGAAGACACACGCTCGCCTTTTTAGACGATGTCGTCGTGGCCTCTGGTAGCTTCGAAGAACACATGGATCATCTGGATGAAACAATGGGTTTGCTAGCCAAGGCAGGTTTCAGGTTGAACCTGAAAAAGTGTAAGTTTGCTGTAAATACCTTCAAATTCTTGGGTCATCTCATAACCCCTAACGGTGTCCTCCCAGATCCTGATAAGGTAAAGGCCATCACTCAAATGACAGCACCTCATAATGTGAAGCAAGTACGCCAATTTCTGGGAGCCACTGGTTTCTTCAGGAAACATCTGAAGGATTATGCTTCTGTGGCTGCTCCCTTGACTGCCTTGCTGAAGAAAGAAGCTAAATTTCACTGGGGTCTTGAACAGCAAACGGCATTTGAAGATCTGAAAGGCAAACTGGCTTCTGATCCCATCCTTAAACAGCCCGACTTCAACCGCACCTTCGAGGTACACTGTGATGCCTCTGGTGTAGCTATTGGCGCTTGCCTCATGCAGCGAGATGACGAAGGTAAACCACATGCAATCTCGTACTTTTCCAGGAAGTTGCGTGAGGGGGAGAACAAGTTTCCCACCATCGATGTTGAAGCCTTGGCAGTGGTTGAAGCTGTGAGAACCTTTGATCCCTACTTGTATGGTAGGCATTTCAAAATCATAACTGATCACCGTCCACTTGTGCACGTATTTGCCCAAAGGACCAAGTCTTTAAGGATGACTCGCTGGAGCCATGAATTGTCTTTCTATAATTACACATTAACATATAAACCTGGTGCTTCCCATTACATGCCTGACCTCTTAAGTAGAAAGATTTCCCCCATTGATGAAATCTTGAACCCACAGACAGTTGCCGCCGCTCAGCAAGAAGACCCTCTTTGGAATGAAGTTCGTACCTACCTGCAAGAACGCCGGATGCCTAGGCAAAGGATCCCACTGAATCTCGAAGAATTTGAACTAAGAGGTGATCTCCTGTACCATCTTAGGGTCCTCCCTGGGAGACTAATTAGCCAATTAGTGATTCCCCGTACTCTGAGGACGAGAGCTCTGGATGCTGTCCATGCAGATGCAGCTGCTGCCCATCCAGGAATCTTCAGGACCTACTGTCGCCTCAGGGATCACTATTACTTCCCTCAGATGTTGGCCGAGACTAAGAGATACGTAAATTCGTGTCTGATCTGTCAACGACGAAAAGGACGTGCAGGCAGAAGGGCTCCATTAGCCTCCATGCCAGAAGTTACACATCCCATGGAGAGAGTATCAGTGGATCTCATAGATTTGCTTGGATCTACTCGTGGCAATAGGTATGTTCTGGCAATTATAGACCACTTCACTAGATATTTGCAGTTGATTCCTCTGCCTAATAAGGAAGCCCAGACAGTTGCTGATGCTTTTATAAAAGATTACGTCACCCTATTCGGTCCACCTCGTCTACTTGTTGCAGATAATGGAGGAGAATTCCACAATAGATTGTTTTCTCAGGTGTGTCGGATCATCCGAACCCTCAGACGCACTACACTACTCGGTATCACCCGGAAGCTAACGGTATGGTTGAGAGAAGCAATCGTGTGGTGAAAGACGCTTTGGCGACCCTGATAGGAGAACATCCGAATGATTGGGATGAAAAGCTACCGTTTGTCAGACTTGCCCTCAACAGTGCTGTACACAGGAGCGTGGGTCAACAACCCCTTTATCTGATGACTGGCAGAGATGGATACTTCCCACAGGGCGTGACGAACGAGATCGACGTTGATGAGGACACGACTCAGGTGCTGAGGGAAAATCTACGGGATGCGAGGATAGCCGCCAAGGATGCTGCAAGAAAGGCGCAACAAGGATGGGCACGAGACTACAACCGCAGACTGAGGCAGAGATTCGATCCGGCGGAAGGAGACCTCGTGCTGTTACGTATTTTTCGTCATGGTGGTCCAGGCGGAGCACTCGGGCCGAGATGGAGTAAGCCTGCCCGGATTGTGAAGAAGATCGGGCCGGTAAATTTAAACCTGGTTCGAGAACCCGACCCTCCTCACAATGAGGTGAATTATCATATCAACCAAATGCGTCCTTATGTACCCAATCGAGAGGTAGTGTATCCTGAGTTGGATTCTGAATCGGAATCAGGGTTAGATGAAGATTTAAGAGAGTAAGGTTAAATGAGAAATGGCCAGTATCGTATTCTTAAGGGGAGCCTGTCGCAGATTAATGGCGATTTTTGCAGATGATTGGGAGTTACCCAAATTCAGATTTCGGTTGTGCACTCTCGTTTTTACTATAAAATTAGAAAAGACCTTAAATTATCCTGTCTGCATAAGACCATTAGTAACCTGTCCTTTCTTTTTCAGAAGTTTTGGCCTATTTCTCACTCAACAGGTTCAGTTCGCCAACTGACGTTAACGAACTTTGATGGGGAGGAGTTGTAGTGACCCATACGGCGCCGTACGCGCCGGAGCAGGAAAGGATTGAGTCTCCCCTGAAACCATATGGGAAATGCCCGCATAAACACGTGCTGATATTGCCTTCTCCGGTTTTTATGTATATTTTTATTATCTTAATTTTTTTATTGCAAAATAAAGTTTATTTTCCTCTTAACTAAGAGGAACCATCACCATTTTCTTTTTCTATTCTTTTTTTTAAGCACTCTTTCTACTTTTAAAGGATTATTTTAGTTTCTTCTTTTAAAACATTTTCTTTAAAATTTTCTAGTAATTTTTAAAATGGGGATTAAGGGGTTTAGTATTTTCACTTGGGGATAAACACTTGTTTTTAAATGGGTGAAGAACTGCCACGCCATCTAGGGAGGGGGGAATAGTTTAGCTCGTTCCCGGGCTAGTTACTAGCCATTAGCTTAAGATCCTTGCTGGGGGTCGGCTATATATAGCCCGGGGACCAAGCGGATCTCAGCAGGGGGTCTGGATAGTTGATCACGTCTACTCAGCGGCCGATGTAGACCCGGCGGAAGCTGAAGACGTGACTTGTCTTTGTTTATTTTTCCCCTGCGGTCGCAAGGACAGTGGCTTTTAACGGCAGTAAGGTGGGATATTTTAAGCTTTTCCTTTTTTATAGTTTTAACAGAGTGCTCTTTTTTTTTGGTGTCTTAGGTTCCGTTTTATTTTTGTATTTTTAAGTGTGTTGTATTTTTAAGTGTGTTGTGTTCTATTTTAAGTGTTTTACTGTTTTACGAACCAATAAATGTATTTAAAAGACTCTAAAAGTGAATCCCTCTTTTTTTTTAATTACAACCTTTTTCACGAGACAAATGAACATGCTTGGCTACCTGGTTGAAAGGAATTGAACCACCTTCTATCAGCCCTTAAGGCTGACACCCCACTCCCCTCGGAGTTTAAAAAAACCACGTTACCAACCAAACCCTTGTTGTTAGGTCATTTTTCTTTCTCTTGCACACATGCTTTTCCTTTTTGCTATCTTACCCCTCTTCTAGACGTCTTCTCCTTTCCACACATTAACTTTTTCCTGGACGTACTAACCGGGTGAGTGGTTAAGTCGATCACTACAGGGGGCCTGTGTGGTGAGATGGAGGTTTGTGTTTTATATGTTTCTGTTGTGGTGTTTAGTGTTTGTGATGGGAGAACTTTGAAGATCCCCCAGGAGTCTCCGTTCCCGAGATCGAGTTCTGGTAGGTTGTTCTATTTTAAGACCTTTATGGCGTGGTGCCTAAAAGCCGGGGGAAACCTGGCTCCATGATATTTTGTAGGTGGGCATGTGCCGGTCATGATTCCTACTGATAAGTTATGGGGTAATTGTAGTATAACTTGGGGTTCTTTCTTATCTTTCTCCTGCTCCTCCTTTATTTCTTGCATAAGGGGTTTTAAAAAACCCCCGCATTTTGGTGGCTGCAATAGTTTGTTTTTGCGGTTTTGTTTCTGCAAACCTTTTTTTATTGGTATTTATTTTTTTTTTCCTCCTTTTTGTTTTTTCCTCCCTTGTTTTTTTCATGGCTTCTTTCCTGTGGGAGCAGGATTGGGGCCCGGGTCCGAAAGCCTTCCCGCAGTTGAGGCATCTTTTCACCTCTACTTACAGTCTGTGTAATTGTTTGTTATTAGCCCCACATTCGGAGCAGAGTTTTAGTTTTTTTGTCCTTTTCAGGGCAGTTGGTTCTATAGTGCCATATCTAAAGCAGTGCATGCACTGCACGATGTCCGTGAACCTTTCAGGTTTTGTCCGTCTGGGGCTGATGTATAAAGTTAAACATATATAGCTCTTTTTCTTGTATGTTGGCTGCGGTTTGGTGGTCTGAAAACTGTACTTTTATTAGGTAACGATTTTTCATGACGAAAATTTTTCCCTATCTTGGTGTTTGGAAGGGTTTCTTTCTTCTTTTATGCCATCTGGTGTTTCTTTCACTAGTTTCTACCCAAATTTTTTGAAACAAGAGTGAGCTTTGCTTTCAATTCCGGTGGCATTTGGGGTTCAAATCCCTTTTTTTAGTGTGTCAGTGGTTTGAGGAGAGAACAGTGTTCTTCGTTGGCTTCGTCTTGGCATACAATAATGAATGAATAAATGGACGGTGATTATCGTAGTGGTCTAATTTCGTCGTCGAAGAGGTCCGCAGGGGGGCTTCCCTCTTTGTTTCTCGTTTCGGACTCTGTGGCTTAATTACACTACGCTGTGTAAGCGCGCAGGAACGAGGGGAGCCCGCTGTCCAATGGGCGCGGACATGGCTGTGGGACCTAATGTGACCCAAAACCCGAAAACTACGCTGAACTCCAGGTTTTCGGGGTCGTGCTGCTACACCTCACCCTTTTTCTTCCCTTTTCCCATTCCTTACCGTTCCCCTCTTCCTTCCCCTCTCCTACCTCCTGCCTCTTCCTTTTTCCCCCTCCTAGCTTCTCTGCCTCTTCCTTTTCCCCTCCTGCGTCTGTGTCTCTTCCTTTCCCTCCTGGCTTCTGTGTCCCCTTCCTTTCCCTCCCCGCCCCTGTGCCTCTTCCTTTTTCCCCTCCTGGCTTCTGTGTCTCTTCCTTTCCCCTTTCCCGCTTCTGTGTCTCTCCTTTTCCCCTCCTGCTTCTATATATATAGACACCACAAAAACCACACACACCACACACAAAACAATATATATATAATATTATATATATATATATATATATATACACATATATATATTATGTCTGTGTGCGTATATATATAAAATATATATATATATATTTATATATATATATATAAAATATAATTTTTTTTTTTTAAGGGAGGTTCATGTTTGAGTCGCCCTGGTCACAGCATGATACTTAATTGTACTTTTCAAGTTTTGAATGCTCTTGGAGTGAGTACTGGTAGGGTCCCCAGTTCCTTTCCACGGAGAGTGCCGGTATTACCTTTTAGGTAATCATTCTCCCTATTTTAAACCGGGGTTGGGACAAACAATGACTTGGGCTGCCTTGCCCATCCGTGGCTAGGTACCAATCGGGGGAAGTTCCTTGCCCAAGGGAACAACGCGCCGGCCGGTGACTCGAACCCTCGGAACTCAGATTGCCGTCGTGTATATATAATATAATATAATATATATATATATATATATATATATACATTTAAATAAAAATATCTATATACACATTCATACATAGACACATACACGACACACACCCCACACACCAAAACACACACATACACACACACACATAAACCCTACACACTACACACACACACACACACACATGTAATATATAATATTTTATTTTTATATATATAAAATTTTATATATATATATTATATATATATACATTAATATATATATATTATTAAAATATATATAATATATAATTAATTTAATTAATATAATATACATATAATTTTTTTTTTTTTTTTTTTTTTTTTTTTTTTAAAATTTATAAATACAAACCAAAAAAAAAAAAAAAAAAAAAAAAATAAAAAACCTTTAAAAAACCCAATAAAAAAAAAAAATTTTTTATTTATATTTTAAATAATAATTTTTTTTTTAAATTTAAAAAAAAAGGGGGTAAAAAAATTAATTATTTAAAAAAAAATTTTTTTAAATATATTTTAAAAATTTTTTTTTTAAAACTTAAAATATAAATTTTTTAATTTTTAAAACATATTTTTTCACTTATAAATTTTTTAAAATTTAAAAAAACCTTTAAAAACTAAAATAATTCTTTTTTTTTTTTTTAAAAAAATTTATATTATATAATAATAAATTTATAAAATTAAATAACAATAAAAACAAAAAAAAAAAATAAAAAAATAAAAAAATTTAAAAAAAAAAAAAAAAATTTTATATATAAAATTTAATATAATAATATAATATAAATAATAATAATATACATAACAAAAAAAAAAATAAATAGTAATATATAAATAATTAAAATAATAAAAAATAATATAATATAATTTTTTTTAAAATTTTTTTAAAATATATATATATTTTAAAAATAAATTAAAATTTTAAATAAAAAAAAATTTTTTTTTTTAAAATATAAAAAATTTATTAAATATAAAATATTTTAATATATAATAAATATATATAAAAATATAAAATAAATATATATAAAAAACTATAAAAAAAAATAAATATATATAAAATAATAAAAATAAAAAAAAAAAAAAAAACAAAATTTAAAAAATATATATTATAAATTAAAATTATATATATAATATATATATATAATAAAATATATATAAATTATATAAAAAAAATTTTTTAAAAATATTATTTTAAATTATACAAATTTTTCAAACCAAATCCCAAAAAATAAACAAACAAACCCAAAAAAAAAAAAAATTTTTTTTTTTTTTTTTTTTTTTTTTTAAAAATTTTTTTTTAAATATTTATATATAATATATATATATTATAAAAAAAATTTTTTATATATAAAAATTAAAAATTTTTTATATATTTTATAAAAATTTTAATAATATATATTATATAAAATATTTATAAAAATTATAAATATTTTTTTTAAAAAAAAATTTAATATTTAATTTAATAAATTTTTAAATATTAAAAAAAAAAAAAAAAAAAAAATTTAATATTTATTTTTAAATATATATAATTTTATATATATATATAAAATTTATATATATATTTTAATATATAAAAAATTTTAAAAAATTTTTTTTTTGAAAAAAAAAATTTTAAAATTTAAAAAAAAAAAAAGTTTTTTTTTTTTTTTTTTTTATTTTAATTATTTTAAGATTATTTTTAAATTATTTTTTAAAAAAAAATTTTAATAAAAATATATATTATAATATTATTTATTAATATAAATTTAATTTTATTATATAAAAAATAAATATATAATTAATATATATATTTTAAAATTTAATAAAAAAATTACAAAAAAAAAAATTTTTAATATAATATAATAATAAAAAATTATTTAATATTTTTTTTATATAATGATTTTTTTTAAATTATATTAAAATTTAATATTAAAATAAAAAATTTTTATATAATTTTTATTATAAAAATTTATATATATATTTTAATAAAAATTATTTAAAATTATATTTTTTTAAAAAAATTTATTTTAAAAATTTTATATTTATATATATTATATATAAAAAATTTTAATTTATATATTTTTAATTTTAATAATAATAAATAAATAAAAACAAAAAAAAAAAAAAAAATTTTTAATATTATTATATATTATATATAAAAAATATATTAATAAAAAATATAATTAATTTATATATATAAATTTTTATTTAATTTTTTAAAAATAAAAATAAAAAAAAAAAAAAAAATTTTTTTTTTTTTTTTTTTTTTTTAAAAATTATAATATAAAAAATATATATTATATATATAAATAATTTTAATAATATAATTTTATATATTATTAATATTAAATATATAAAAATTAATATATATAATTATTATATTTTAAAAAAATTTATATTTTAATCTTTATTATATATATTTTATTTTTAATTATATTTAATAAATATAATATTTTTTTTAAATAATATAATAATATATAAATATATAAATATATTTTTATCTTATATAAATTTATTAATATTAATAAAAAAAAAATTTTTTTTTAATATATTTAAATTATAATTATATAATAAAAATTTATATATAATAATATTATAATTTTAAATTTTAAAAATTTATAAAAATTTATAAAAATTTTAAATTTTTAAATATAATTATATATATATTTTTATAATTACTATAATACATTTATTATAAATATATATATATATATATATATATATATATATATATATATTTAAAAAAAATTTTTTTATAAAATTATTTATAATAATTTTTATATATATAATAAAAAAAAAAAAAATATATAACTATATAATATATATATTTTAATATATAAAATTAATTTATATATCTTTTTTAATCATTATTCTTTAAAATTTTCATATTTATATCTTTTTTTTTTTTCTAAAATTTAAAAATTATATATATATTAAAAAAAATTTTATTTATTTTTCAATATTTATCTTATTTTTTTTTTAATTTTCAAATTTATCTATTATCTTTATATAGAAATTTTAATATATCTTTAAAATAAAAATTTATTATTAATATATTTCATATATTATCAATAATAAAAATTTTAAATAAAATTATATTTGATAAAAAATTTTTATATATATATATATAATATATATTATATATATAATTATTAAATATTAATATATAAAAATTATTTATATTAAAAAAAATAAAAATATAATTTTAATAATAATAAATAAAAAAAAAAAAAAAAAAAAAAAAAAAAAAAAAAAAAAAAAAAAAAAAAAAAAAAAAAAAAAAAAAAACAAAAAAAAAAAACAAAAAAACAAAAAAATTATTTTTATATATAATATATTAAATTATATATATATATTAATATATAATAAAAAATTAAAAAAAAAAAAAAAAAAAAAAAAAAAAAAAAAAAAAAAAAAAAAATTTTAAAAAAAAAATAATATATAATATATATATATATTTTTAAAAACATATATTTTATATATATATATTTTATATATATTTTATAAAAATTTAAAATTTATATTTATATAAATATATAATTTTATATATATAAAATATATATATATATATATAAAAAAATTTTTATAATAAAAAAACATTTTAAATTATATTATCTTTATATATATATATAATATATATATATATATATATTTTATATAAAAAAAAAAATTTTTTAAAAATATATAATAATCCCCCCCAAAAAAAAAAAAAACCAAACAAACAAAAAAAAAAAAAACCCCCCCCCCAAAATTTATAATTTAAAAATTTTTAAATATAAATTAATTTATTCAAATTTCAAAAAAAAACACAAAAAAAAAAAAAAAAAACCCCCCAAAAAAAAAAAAATTTAAAATTTAAAAAAAAAATTATTTAAAATATATTTATAAAATATATATATATTTAAAAAATATAAAAATTATTTTTAAAAAAAAATTTATATTTTTTTTTTAAAAAAATTATTAAAAAATTTTATAAAAATATATATATATATATATTTTTTAATAATTTTTATTTTAATATATAATCTAATTTTTAAATTTTAAAATTATATTATATAAAATATAAAAAATTTTAAATTCTATAAATTTTACAAAATAAAAAAATTATATATTTAAAAATATATATATAAAAAAAATTTTTTTATAAAAAATTTATATATATATATATATA
>NW_023642809.1:0-9597 GCF_015228065.2 Penaeus monodon | reverse complement strand
AATATATTATATATATTGAAAAATTTATTAAGTTATTACATTATATGTTGTGGTTATTATATATTGAAAAAATATAAAATCTTATTACTCAATATTGCATAATAATGTAAATTTGAATATAGTATAATTGCAAAAATGATAATATGAAAAATTTAATAATGATAAATTAATGATGATAAATAAATGAAAATTGATAAGATGATGATAATAAGAATTGTGTATATAATATAAAAATATAAAAAACATCAATAGAAAAGGGAAAATATAGATAATAAGCTTTAAGAAACCAAAAAATTTAATTCTGGATAATTATTAGGGTAATATAAAATATACCAGTTTATAAATAAAAATGATAAAATAGATAAAAGAATTTTGAAACATTTCAATATATTAAAAAGAAATTATAGGAATTTATCATTTATATATTAAATTATTATTTATTATTATTATTATTCATTATTATTATATTATTATATTATTTAATTTATTATTATAAAATATTATATTATAATAATAAAAAAATTTATAACTTAATATATAAAATATGATTATATTATTATTTTATATTATATTTTTATTATTATCATTATTATTTATTTACTGTTATTAATTCATATAATTTAAATATATTACTGTATAAAATAATAAGTATAATATGATAAAATAATATATAATGTTATATGTTATTATAATTTGTACTATTTTATTGTTATGAGTATAATATATCAAAAATAATTATTATAACTACTAATAATTATATATATAATTAAATTATAATAAATATTATAAATCAATAATTGATATAATGATAATTGCTATAATGATATAATATTAATATAATAATAATATAATATGACTAATGATGATAATAATGAGGAAATATGCCATAATATGATAAAAAGGATAAAATAACATCAATGTCCAAGAAAATAGGAAATATAGAATAATGGATATCAAAAGAGATTTTAATTATGGATTTGGCATATTATAAAAAGTTTTGACACAATTGATTAAATAAAAAGAGAAAAATGAGAATAAAGATTTTGAATCATTCAAAATATGATATATGTTTATTATAGATTTGAATTATTGGATTTTATAAATTATTATTATTATACATTATTATTATATTATTAATATATTTAATTATTATATTATTCAAAAAATTATTTATCTTAATATTAAATTTATATCGTAATAATAACAATAATAATAATAAGTATAAGTATAATAATAATAATGCTAATGGTTATAATATTGTTATTAGTATTATTATGTTATTATTATCATTATTATTATTTGTACTGGTAGTATAATTGCAAAAATAATTATTATAACAGTAATAATACAGTAATAACGATACTAATTAGATATGATATAAATAATTATTATAAATCGTATTATTGTATTATTATGTTATTACTATTATTATGTGGGTTATAGTAATTGCAAAAATATATACTAAAATCAAATGCAATAATATATAACATTGCAATAATGATGATATAATGCAATAATGATGATAATGATTGATAATGATGATAATGAGTAATGAATGATAAATAATAATAGAAATTCATAAACATAATGATAAAAGAGGAATTGTGTCCATATATAATATAAAAAATTATAGAAAAATTCCCAAAATAAAATGATAAATCTAGGAATTATAGCCTTGAGAGTATATCAAAATGATTATTATATTATTTTGTATTTGATATTTTAATTAGGGTAATAATATTAATATTATTATCAATTTATTAATATAAAATAATATGTAAAAATGAAATTAAGAATTTAATAAATTTAATATTATTAAAATTTTATTAATTTATATTTTATTATTATTATTATAATATTATATTATTATTATTATATATATAATTATTATATAATTTATTATATATTATAATCTTATTATATTAATGCAATAATATATTATATTTAATAATAGTTATTATAATAAATTAATATATATAATGCATAGTTGATAATATTGTTAAATTATTATTGTCAATAATTGCAATTAATATTAATGGTAGAAAATTTAAAAAAATTGATATATGATGATAAGATAAATGATATAATATGATAATGATATAAATAATATGATAAATGTCTATTGTATATAAAAGATAATTGACATATTCTAAAATGGATAAATGCAAAAATTACAAATCAAATATTATGAATACAAATAATTTGAATAATGCTTTTGGTATTTCGCAATAATGAGGTATATGATAATAATGCATTGATAATTGGAAAGTAATAATGATAAATATGATAAAGAGATTATAAATGAATTGTAAATATAAATTAAAATTTTATTATAATTTCATAATTATTATTATTATTATTATTTATTATTATTATTATTATATCTTTTATTATTATCTATATTATTATATTATTAATTCTAATTATTATAATTCTGAAATAATTAGGTAATAATAATATAATAATAATAATTAATATAATATAATGATGTAAATTGTTAATAAATTATTATTGTTATTATTTATTTATTATTATTAGTATGGTATATATTAAAAATATTATTATTATAATTAATAATTAATAATATATATTAATATTATAATATTATTATATATTTATTATTATTATTTTTTTATTATATATATTCAAAAAATTATTATTTTGTAAAAATATAATAAATATAATCAATAATAATATAATGAATAATGATGATAATATTGTATAATGATGATAATGTATATAATGGATGATAAATGATATATGATGGTAATAAGATAATAATGATATAATAGATAAGATATGATAATAAGAGGAATTGTGTCCATAATAAATATAAATAAGGGTTAATAAATAACATTCCAAAATGTCGAAAATGCGGCAAAATCTAGCGACATATAGCCTTTGAGAGTATACTCAAATGACGTTTTTTTGCTTTCTGGTGATTTCGGCAATTATCTAGGAATAATGAATAATAATTACCAGAATTTGTATTATCATAACAATAATGATGATAAAAGTGAGGAATAAAGAGAATTTTGATAAACATTTGACTATTATTAAAATTATTTTTATTATTATATCATTATTATTATTATATATTATTATTATTCTTATATTATATTATTATTATTATTACTATATCTTAATTATTAGTATATTTGCCAAAAAAACTATTATATCTGTAATAATAACAATAATAATAATAAGTATAAGTATCATAACAATAATGCTATGGTTATAATATTGTTATATAGCATGACTATTGTTTATTATTAATCATTATTATATTTGTACTGCGTAGTATAATTGCAAAAAATAATATTATAAACAGTAATAATTTACAGTAAATAACGATACTAATTAAGATAATGATAAAATAATTTATTATAAAATTCGTTATTATTGTTATTATATTTTGTATCTACTATTATCGTGTTTGTGGTTATAGTATTATTGCAAAAATATATACTATACTCAATAATTGCAATAATAATGATAACAATTGCAATAATGATGATATAATTGCAATATGATGATAATGATGATGATAAGATGATAATGATGATATGATGATGATAACGATAATAAGATTATAATCATGATAAACGATGATGATAATAGAGGAATTGTGTCCATATAATAATATAAAAAAGGATAAGGAAAAACATCCCAAAGTCGAAAAAGCGCAAAACTAGCGAAATATAGCCTTTTGAGAGTATACTCAAAATGACGTTTTTCGATTTCTTGTGAATTTCGGCAATTATTAGGGTAAAATGATAATAATTACCAAGATGTATTAATCATACATAATGATGATAAAAAGTGAGAATAAGAGAATTTTATAACATTTGAATAGTATTAAAATTATTATATATTATTATCAGTATTTATTATTATAATTTTATTATTATTATTAGTATTATTATTATTATTATTATTATTATTATCATTACTATTATCTTAATTATTAGTATAAATTGCCAAAAATCTATTATATCTGTAATAATAACAATAATAATAATAAGTATAAGCATAATAATAATATGTATTGGTTATAATATTGTTATTGCATTAGTTATTGGATTATTTAATCATTATTATTATTTGTACTGGTAGTATAATTGCAAAAATAATATTACAACAGTAATAATTACAGTAATAAAACGATAATAATTAAGATAATGCTATATAAATAATTATTATAAATCGTTATTATTGTTATTATTATTGTTATTACTATTATTATTGGTTGTGGTTATTAGTATTATTTTTCCCCCCCCCAAAAATATATACTATCACTCCAAAATTGCAATTAATAATGATAACAATTGCACTAACTGATGATATAATTGCAATAATGATGATAAATGATGATGATAATGATGATAATGATGATTCTAACGATTAATGAATGGATTGATAATCATGATACGATGATGATAAGAAGAGGGAATTGGTCCCATATATTAATATAAAAAAAGGTATAAGAAAAACATCCAAAAGTCGAAAAAAGCGGCCAAAATCTAGCGAAATATAGCCTTTGAGAGTATACTCCAAAATGACGTTTTTTCGATTTCTTGGGTGATTCGGCAATTATTAGGGTAATAATGATAATAATACCAGAATTGTATGAATCATAACAATAATGATGATAAGTGGAGAATAAAAAGAATTTGATAACATTTGAAAATTATTAAAATTTATTATTATTATTATTATCATTATTATTATATTATTATTAGTATCATTATATTATTTATATTATTATATTATTAATATCTTAAATTAATTAGTATAATTGCCAAAAAAATCTATTGATATCTGTAATAATAAAACAATAATATAATAAGTATAAGTATAATAATAATAATGCTAGTGGTATAATATTGTTTTAGCATTATATTGTTCATTATTATCATTATTATTATTTGTACTGGTAGTATAATTGCCAAAAATAATTATTATAACAGTTAATAATTACAGTAATAACGATACTAATTAAGATAATGATATAAATAATTATATAAAATCGTATTATGTTATTATTATTGTTATTACTAATTATATTGTTGTGGTTATTAGTATATTGTAAAAATATTATACTATAGACTCCAATAATTGCAATACATAATGATAACAATTGCAATAATGATGATAATAATTGAATAATGAGATAATGATGGATGATAATGCTGATAATGATTGATAATGATGATGATAAACGATAATAAGATGATAATCATGATACGATGATGATGATAATATTGAGGGAATTGTTGTTCCATATATAATTAAAAACGCGTATAAGAAAAACATTCCCAAAAGTCGAAAAAACGGCAAAAAATTAGCGAAATATAGCATTTTGAGAGTATACTCCAAAATGACGTTTCTTTCGATTTCTTTGTGATTTCGGCAATTATTAGGGTAATAATGATAATAATTACCAGGAATTGTATTGTAATAATTAACAATAATGATGATAAAAGTGAGAATAAAGCGGAATTTTATAACATTGAATATTATTAAAATTATTATTCTTATATTATTATCATTATTATTAGTATATTATTATATTATAATTATTATTACTATTATTATTACTATTATCTTAATTATTAGTATAATGCCAAAAATCTATTTATAATCTGTAAGAAATAACAATAATAATAATAAGTATAAGTATAATAATAATAATGCTAGTGGTTATAATATGTTATTAGCATTATCATTGTTATTATTATCATTATTATTATTTTACTGGTAGTATAATTGCAAAAATAATATTATAAAGTAATAATTACAGTAATAAACGATTACTAAATTAAAGAGAATGATATAAAATAATTATTATAATTCGTTATTATTGTTATTAGTGATTGTTATTACGATTATCATGGTTGTGGTTATTAGTATATTGCAAAAAATAATATACTATAACTCCAATAATGCAATAATAATGTAACAATTGCAATAATGATGATAACTAATTGCAATAATGATGATAATGATGATGATAATGATGATAATGATGATAATGATGATGATAAAACGATAATAATGATGAAATCATGATAAACGATGATGATAATAAGAGGAATTGTGATACATATATAAATATAAAAAAGTATAAGAAAAAAAAAACATCCCAAAAGTCGAAAAAGCGGCAAAATCTAGCGAAAATTAGCTTTTGAGAGTATACTCCAAAAGACGTTTTTTCGGATTTCTTTGGTGAATTTTCGGCAAATTATAGGGTAATAATGATAATAATTACCAGAATGGATTAATCATAAACACTGATGATGATTAAAAGTGAGAATAAGAGAATTTTGATAACATGAATATTATTAAAATTATTATTATTAGTATTATCATATTATTATTATTATATTATTATTATTATTTTATTTTATTATTATTACATTATCTTAATTTCTTAGTATAATGCAAAACTATATAATCTGTAATAATAAACAATAATAATAATAAGTAGAAGTATAATAATTAATAAATGCTAGTGGTTATAATATTGTTATTAGCATTATTATTGTTAATTATTTATCAGTATTTTATTTGACTGGTAGTATAATGTTTTAAAAATAATTATTATAACAGTAATAATCACACGTATAATAACATACTAATAAGATAATGATATAAATAATTTATTATAAAATCGGTATTATTGTTATTATTATTGTTATACTATTATTATTGTTGTGGTTATTAGTATGGTGCAAAAAAATATATACAACTCCAATAATTGCAAATAATAATTGCTAACAATTGCAATTAATGATGATAATAATTTGCAATAATGATGATAAATGATGGATGATAATGATGATAATGATGATAATGATGATGATAACGATAATAATGATAATAATCATGATAACGATGATGATAATAGAGGAATTGTGTCCATATATAATATAAAAAGGTTATAAGAAAAACATTCCCAAAAGTCGAAAAAGCGGCAAAATCTAGCGAAATATAGGCTTTTGAGCGTATACTCCAAAATGACGTTTTTTCGATTTCTTTGGTGATTTCGGGCCAATTATTAGGGTTAATAAATGATAATAATTTACCAGAATGGTATTAAGCATTAACAATAATGATGAATAAAAGGAGAATAAGAGAATTTTGATAAACATTTGAAATATTATTAAAAATTATTATTATTATTATTATCATTATTGTTATTATTATTATATTATTATATTATATTATTATTAATATTATTATTATTATATTTATCTTAATTATTAGTATAATTGCCAAAAATCTATTATATCGTAATAATAACAATATAAAAATAGTATAAGTATAATAAATAAATAATCCTGCTAGTGGTGTATAAATATTGTTATTAGCATTTATTTATGTTATTAATTATCATTATTATTGATTGTATGGTAGTATAATTGCAAAAATAATTATGTATAAACAGTGAATAATTACAGTTAATAACGATACTAATAGATAATGATATCAATAAATTATTATAAAATCGCTTATTAGTGTTATTATTATTGTTATACATTATTATTGTTTGTGGTTATTAGTAATTATTGCAAACATATATACTATAACTCCCAATAATGCAATAATCAATTGATAACAATGCAATAATGTGATAATAATTGCAATACATGAGGATTAATGATGATGATAATGATTGATAATGATGATAATGATGATGATAACGATAATAATGGATGATAAATCATGACAACGATGATGATAATAAGACGGAATTGTGTCCATATATAATTATAAAAATGTATAAGAAAAACATTCACAAAAGTCGAAAAGCGGCAAAAATCTAGCGAAAAATATAGCCTTTTGAGGAGTATACTCCAAAATGACGTTTTTTCGATTTCTTTGCGTGATTTCGGGCAATATTAGGGTAATAATGATAATAATACCAGAATTGTATTAATCATAAACCATAATGATGATAAAAGTGAGAATAAAGTAGAATTTTGATAACATTTGAATATTATTAAAATTATTATTGTTATTATGTCTTATTATTGATTATTATTCTTATTTATTATAATATTATTAATTATTATTATTAATTATTATTATTATTTATTATTATTATTACTATTATCTTAATTATTAGTATAATGCCAAAAAATCTATTATATCTGTAATAATAACAATAATAATAATCACAGTATATAGTAATCCAATAATACTAATGCTATGGTTCTAATATTGTATTAGCATTATTATTTTGTTATTATATCATTATTATTATTTGTACTGGTAGTACTGGCAAAAATAATATTATACAGTAATAATTACAGTAATAACGAAATAATTAAGATATGAAAAAATAATATTGATAAATCGTTATTATGTATTATTATTGTTACTACTATATTATTGTTGTGTTACTAGTATTATTGCAAAAATATTTACTATAACTCCAATAATTGCAATAATAATGATAAACAATTGCAATTACTGATGATAATTAATTGCAATATACTGATGATAATGATGATGATAATGATGCTAATGATGATAATGATGATGATAAACGATAATAATGATGATAATCATGATAACGATGATGATAAATAAGAGGAATTGTGTCGATTTATAATATAAAAAAGGTATAAGAAAAAATCCAAAGTGAAAAAGCGGAAATATGAAATATAGTTTGAGTATATACAAAAGATTTTTTTTTGTATTTGGAATTTTAATAATATGATAATAATTATCATAATTTATTAATTTATTAATAATATATAATTATGATAATATGAGAATATTGTAATTTAAATTATTATAATTTTAATATTATTATCATTATTAAATATTCTATTATTATTATTATTATATAATTAATTATATTATTATTAATATATATTATATTATATTATTAATTATTCTTAATTATTAGTATAATTGCCAAAAATCTATTATTATAATTAAATAATAATAAATGATAAAGTATAATAATAAAAGCTATGGTTATAATATTGTATTAGCATTATATATTATTATTATTATTATGTATATTTGTTATAATTATTGTTAAATAATTATTTATAACATTATAATTAATAATAATTTAATAATTAAATAAAATTAAATATTATTATAAAATGTTATTATGTTATTATTAATTGTAAAAATATATTGATATATTGTATATGCAAATAATATATATGATAATCCAATAATTGAATAATAATATAAAAATGATATGATATAATAGATATGTGATATATGATGATAATAAAGATAAGAGATAATCATGCCAAAACGTAAAAAGGAGAAATTGCGAAATAATTAAAAGGATTAGCCAAAATACTTTTAAAAGTTCTGAAAACATTCGAAAATCATAGGGAAAATTAGAATAATAGCTTTTAGTATATCCAAAATGAATTTTAGATTATATTGGTAATTTCGAATTATTATATTAAATAATATTACAAAATGATATATAATTTGATAATTTAATATTATTAAATTATATTATTATTATTATATTATTATTATATTATTAATTATTATTATATTAATATTATTATATTTAATAATAATAAAAATAATAAAATAAAATTAATATATAAT
>NW_023642808.1:0-2500 GCF_015228065.2 Penaeus monodon | reverse complement strand
GCATACGTTATATGTCTCTTAGTCCACCCATCTATTTACTGAACCCCATCTCTTCCTTTCTCTGTATTGCCATATAATTTTACAGTATTTTGGGACATGACAGAATATTCTCAAATGCATTGCATTTCCTGCCGCTCTTTACATCTCTTTTCCCTTTCACCGTGTGATGATAATTAAAATTATAAAAAATAAAAAATGCAAAAACAATAATCATGAGAGCAACAACAAATAATAGATATATATATTTAAACAACACTAGAATTTAATATCAAGCTTATAAGAAAAGGACTATGTCTGTGTAAAGACTATTAATACCATATAAGTATCCACGTATTCCAGCAGCCTCTACGGAAAAAAGTTGAGACTACACGAATTGGCAGGAAAAACCATAAACATTAATGTACAGAACACGTACACCAAATAAAACATTACTTACCTGTCCACTTATCAACATAAATTATCATTACATTTAGCTCGAACCAAATAGCTATGCCACCAACACAAAGCGTACGGTACATACACATCAAAAGGGAGGGGACACTGGCACTTTTAATGCTGACACTAACATACAGTACCCAACTCGCTGTGTGCATCATAAAGGGGGGTGTGCGAGGATGGTCGGGGAAAGGGGGAAAGGCTCCAGCCCTGAATTGGGAGGGGGAAGGTGACAAGGAGAAGGCTCTAGCCCTGAATGGAGGGGGGGGGGACAAGGGGAAGGCTCAAGCCCCGACTGAGAGGAAGCGGGGAATGGGGCTTTTGGGGCTGACTCCGAACCTGATGGTTTTGTTCATCTATTCTGTAACAATACTTAATTTACTCTATGGGAAACACCAATGTCAAATGATGACACTATATACAGTGCGTACCAAATATTAGACCATGCTATGACCTTTTGCAGCATTGTTCAATATAACTATTTTTGACCACAACGTTCAATAACAGGTTTACACTTATATCGATCATACTACCGTTTTTAGGTTTTAGTTTCTGCATCTTTAAAATCCTGAGCTGTTTTTTAAACGATTCTTAATGCATAAAATTGCTCTCATATCAATTTTCATATTAATGAAATAAGATCATCATCTGTATCTTTTTTTGACTGCGAAATATTGGAATGATAAAAACATTGATAATCATGAGTTTCTATATATTAATGGACAAAAAGGGTAAAAAAATATTAAATCTAGGAACAATAAATACTGCATACACATAGCCACTTATATACAGTATATAACATCGATTAGCAAACCTTTTAGAAAAGTATTTGATTTGGGATGTATCTGATCTGTGATATAGGCAGAACCACAACAACAAAATTTTTCAATGCAATAATACTAGCATATTGTTCTTTGCAACTGAATAAAGTGCATTATTTCTAAAGTACAGGCCCAAAGTCTTTTTTAGAGAACTATTTATGGCTATTGCTTTCATTTTTCAGACAAAATACTTAATCTGAATGTCAAATTATGCTACCAAAATTCAATTTACAATTAAAATATCTTGAAACAAGACCGGCGTGCTGTATATACTGGTACAAAAAAGGCATTTTTTCAAAACTAATATGGCCGAACATTTTCTGTTTTATAAAAGGCTCCCTTTAAAGTAAACAAAAACAGATATCAAAAGAGAAAATTGACTGTTAGCTCTTTCCATTAATTTCTATGTTATACACCAAAAGTGCATATATAGATACATGCACATATTATATATATAAAATATATATATATATATATATATATATATATATTATATATATATTTATATTATATATATATAAATATATATGCAAGTATGTTCATGTATACACACACACACAAAACACACACACACACGAACACATATGTATATAAAATTCATATATATATATATATATATATAATATATATATATATATATATATACACATACACACACAAAACTCACATGTAAAACACACCACACACACACACACACACCACACACACACTAAACACACACAGACACACACACACACACAGATATATATATATATTTTTTATATATATATATATATATATATATTATATATATATATATATGTAATATATATATATATGTACATATATATATAACCTATACATACATATATATATATATATATATATATATATAGATAGATAGATAGATAATAGTAGATAGATAGATAGATAGTTAGATAGATAGATATGAGTATAATCTGCATCCCCTACGGGGTTTTTGGGCCTGAGGAACCACTCTTAGCCACTCTTAGGTCCGCTTCGATCCATAGCGGAGCATCTGTCACAGTTCCCCCTCTGTAGGTTAAATAGAAATAAGGGTAGAGGGGACTCCTTAAACCCCGGGTCTTAACCCTTCTAAAGACAGTCTAAAAAAAAAATGAATGCAACGAGAAACCACCCTCAATTATCTTTACTTTGTATTGTGAGGAAATTGCCCTCACACACACACACACGCCCCACTTATATAATATATATATATTAGTATATATATTATATATTTTTTA
>NW_023642807.1:0-7500 GCF_015228065.2 Penaeus monodon | reverse complement strand
GGGAAAAGTGAAAAGGGGAAGAAGAGAGAAGGAAGAGAGAAGGAAGGAAAAAGGAAGGGAAAGGGGAGGGAGAGGGGGAGGGGGGGGGGGGAGGAGAGAGAGGAGGGAGAAAAGAGAGGAGAGAGAGAGGAGAGGGGAGAAAAGGGGAAGGAGGAGAGAGAGGAAAAAGGGGAAAGAGAAGAGAGAGAGGAGAGAAAAGGGGGGTTGAGTAAGGAGGAGGGGAGTTGGTGAGTGAAGGGGGGAAAAGGAGAGAGAGAGAAAGGGGGGGGAAAAATAGGAAGGAGGAGAGAGAGAGGGGAAGAGGAGAGAGAGAAAAGTTTGAGAGAGAGGAAGGAGGAAAGAGAGAAGGAGAGAGAGAGGGGAGGAAGGAGGAGGGAAAAGGGAAAAAGGGGAAGGAAAAAAGGAAGGAAGAGGATGAGAGAGGAGGGGAAAAAGAAGGAGAGAGGGGGTGGGGGGGGGGGGGAAAAGAGAGAGAGAGAAAGGATAAGAGAGAGAGAGAGGGGATAAGAGAGAGAAGAGAGGGGGGAAAGAAGAAGGGAAAAAGAAAAGGAAAAAAGGAAAAAAACGGAAGGGGAAGAGGGGAGAGAGAGAAAGAGAGAGAGAGGGAGAAAAGGGGGAGAAGAGAGAGGAGAGAGAGAGAGAGGGGAGGGGGAGAGAGAGAAGGAGGAGAGGGGAGAAGAGAGAGAGAGGAAAGGAGAGAGGAGAAAAGAGAGGAAGGAGAGAGAGAGAGAGAGAAAAAAGGAAAAGGAGAAAAGAGAGGGAGGGAAGAGGGAGAGAGGGGAAAGAAGGAAAAGGAAGGGAGAGAGAAGGGAGAGGGGAAAGAGAGATGAGAGAGGAGGGGGGGGGGATGAGAAGGAGAGGGGAGAGATGAGGGAAAGGAAAGAGATGGAAAGAGAGAGAGGAAGAGAGAGAGAAAAGAAAAGGGGAGAGAGAGAGAAAGAGAGAGAGGAAAAAGAGAGAGAGAGAGGAGAGGGAGAGAGGGAGGAAAGGGGAAAAAGGGGAGAGAGAGAGGAAAAGGGAGAGAGAGAATAGACAGTGCAACATACACGTGCACAGGAAGAGAAGGGGAGAGAGGGGGTGAAAGGGGGGAAAAAATTGGGGAGGGAGGGGGGGAGGAATGAGAAGGAGAGAGAGAGAGAAAAGGAGGGGAGGGGGAGGGGGGAAGGGGGAGAGAAAAATGGGAAAGGAAAAAAGCGGGGGGAGAGAGAGAAGGGGGGGAAAAGAGAAGATTAGGAGGGGGGGGGAGAGAAGGGGGAGGAAAGGGTGAGAGAGAAGAAAGAAGTGAAAGAGGAAGGAAAGATAAAGGAGAGAGAGAAAAGGAGAGAAAAGAGAGAGAGAGAGGAAAAGGGGAGAGAAAAGGGGAAAAAGGAGAGAAGAGAGAGGAGAAAAAGGGAGAGGGGAAAGGATGAACAAAGGAAGGAAAGAGAAGAGAGAGGGGGGAAAGAGTGAGAGAGAGGGGGGAAGAGTATGAGTGGGGAAAGAGGGGAGAGGGGAAAGAGAGAAAAGAGAGGGGGAGAGAGAGAAAAAGGAAAAAGAGAGAGAGAGAAAAGAGAGAGAGAGAGAGGGGAAGGAGAGAGAGGGGAAAAGGGGAGAGAGAGGGGAAAGAGAGAAAAGGGGAAGAGAGGGAGAAGAGGAGAGAGAGGGAGGGAGAGAGAGGGGGAGGGAGAGGGAGAGGGAGGGAAGAGGAAAAGGAGAAAGGGGAGAAAAAAGGGAGAGGAAAGAGAGGAGAAAGGGGAGAGAAAAGATGAGAGAGAGAGAGAGAAAAGGAGAGAGAGAGGGAGATGAGGGGGGGGGGGACAGGAGGAGGGGGAGGGGAGAGGGGAAGAGGAGGGAGGGAGGGAGGGAGAGAGAAGAAGGAAGAAGAAGAAAAAGGGGAAGATAGGGGGGGGAGGGGGGGAAGGGGAGAGGGGGGGAACCAAAAGGGAAAAGGGGGGAAAACGGGGAGAGGGGAGGGGAAAAAAAGGAAAGAAAAAGGGAAGATAGAGAGAGGGGAGGGGAGGAAAAAGAAGGGGGGAGGGGGGGGGGAGAGAGAGAGAGAGAGAGAGGGGGAGGGGGGGGAGGGGGGGAGAGAGAAAAAGGGAAAAAGAAAAAAAGGATAGTAGAGGGGAAGAGAAAAGAGGAAAAGGAGGAGGAGAGGGGGGGTGGGGGGAAAAGGGAGGGGATTTAAAGAGAAAAGAAAAAAAGAGGAGGAGAGAGGGAGAAGAGGGGGGGGAGAGAGAGAGAGAGAGAGAAGAGGGGGAGAGAAAAGAGGAGAAGGGGGGAGAAAGGAGATAGAAGAAAGAGGAGAAAAGGGAGGAGGGAGGAGGGGGGGGGGGAGGGGGGGAGAAAGAGAGAGGGGAGAGAGGGAGACGAGAGGAGAGAGAGAGAGAGAGAGAGAGAGAGGAGAGGAGAGGGAGAGGGAGGAAAAGGGAAAAGATAGAGAAGAAGAAAAAAAGGGGAGAGAGAGGAGAGAGTGAGAGAGAGAGGGGGGGGGAAGAGGAAGAGAGAGAGAGAGAGGGGAGGGGGGGGAGGGGGGGGGGGGTAAAAACCCCGATTAAAAGAAGAAGAAGTTTTAAGAAGATTTGAAGGGAAAAGGGGGGGTGAAAAATTTGAGAGAGAGAGAGAGAGAGAGACGAGAGGGGAGAGAGGGAGTGAGAAGGGAGGGAGAGAGAGGAGAGGGGAGGAGGAGAGAGAGGGGGAGAGAGAGAAAAAGAGGGAGAGAGAGAGAAAAGAGAGGAGAGAGAGAGAGGGAAGAGGAGAGGGGGAAAGAGAGAGAGGGGAGAGGGGGAAGAGAGGGGGAGAGAGAGGAGGGGAGAGGAGAGAGAGAGAGAGAGGGGGAATGAGAAGAGAAGGGGAGAGAGAGGAGGAGAGAGGAGGGTGAAAAAGGGAGGGGGAGTGGAAAGAGAGAGAGAAAAGAGAGAAAGATAGTTGTTTAGATAGATTAGAGAAGGGGGGGGGAGAGACGATAGAGAGAGGGGATTTTGAGAGAGTGAGAGAGGAGAGAGAGAGAGAGGGAAAAGAGAGATAGATAGAGAGAGAGAGGGTGGATGGATGGAAGGGAAAGGGAAGGGAGGGTTTGGATGGATGGATGGATGGAGGGATATGGAGGGATGGATGGATGGATGGATGAGAGAGGGGGGGTGGGGGGGGAGGAGGGGGGGTATATATATATAAAAAGGGGAGAGAGGGGAGAGAGAGAGGAGAGAGAGAAGAGAGAGGAGAAAAGGAGAGAGGGGGAGGGGAGAGAGAGAGAGAAAGAGGGCCCACTCACACGCGAAACACATACATACACACACCACACATAACCACCCCCAAACCCCACACACACAAACACACACACCAAACACACACAAAACACACACACACACCACAAACACCCCAAAAAAAACCCAAACACCCCACGATACACACAAAAAAAAAAAACAAAAACAAAAACCCACACACATACCACACACACATAAAAAACATACGCGCGAGACAAACAAAAAACCCAAAACACAACACCACACACACGCACACAAAACACACACACAACACCACCCCACACACACACACACCACACACAACAAAACACACACAAAGAGGGGAAAAAAAGGGAGAAAAAAAAAACAACGAAGGGAAAATCAATGAAATGAAACCAAAAGACAACAAAACAAGCACCGGGGTTAAACCATTTTTCCAATGGGGGTCCGCCTTTCACAAAAAATTAAAGGGTGTCTTAGGGACCGGGGCGTTTTTAATTGTTTGGGAACGGAAAAATTTGGGTAGTTAACAATTTTGTTGGGGGGATAAAAATAAAAGTCGGGAGACTTGTTTTCAATTTTTTGATAAAATGAAAAACCTTGTTTAACGCACCCAGCAGTAAATACAAAGTCTTGGCCACCCGGGAAAGCCCGGGGCCCTCTGGTCTCGTTTAGACATTTTTCCCTTCTGAGTTGAAAAAGTAAATAAAAGTAAAGTAAAATCCGGGAAAATTTCAGAACTTTTCGATTTATAGGTTTTCCCAGCATTTCAGTGCTCTTTTTTTTGCAGGGGGGAACACGGGGAAAAACAGTAGGCGTAGCCCATTTTACCCCACCCCAAAGCACAGCTAGTGGGCCTAGTATTTGGGGGCGCCCTTTTGGGGGGCGCATTTTTTTTCTCCAAAATTTTTTCCTTTTAAGTGACTTTCCGAGCCCCCGGAGGTTCCTCGTGAACCCCCGTATTCGTTTGGGGGGTGGGCATCGTTTCCCTTTCCTTCGATAGGCAATTTGGGCCCCGGAAAGGGAAAGTGTCCCCCACAAAAATCGCCCCCTCGGTGGTAGGGGAGAACGCAAACCAGGCTTCCAGGGGGGGGGGGGGGGGTAAGGACGAAATACTGATTTACTCTCTTGGGTTTTGCTTTTAAAGGTGATACCAAAATTTAAGATCTTTGACCCCTTCAGGAAAAACAATTTTGAGAAAAGGGGGTCGGCCCGGGCCCATCCCCCAGTAGGAAATGTTTACCCGGCTACCCCTTCTCCCCTTTCAAGGAGGAGGGGCAAATCATGACCACTTTTTGATAATTCGCCCCCTGAACAAGGGGAAACCCCAAACTAACGAAAAAAACGAGAGACCATTTCAAAATCCCAACAGAGAATGAAACCCATAAAAACACAATACCCCACACAAAACACACCCCCACACACACATAATATATATAAATATAATATATAAAATAGATTATAAAAATTTTATTTTAAAATATAATATAGGGATGAAATATGTATATGTATATATATATATATATAAATAAAATTTTATATAATATATATAAAATATATAAAACATATATAAAATACCCCTACAATACAGATGTCCCATTTCCCCACTTTTCCACCTAGTCCCAACATGATTTATGGGGGGACAATTTTTTTTTGGGAAATATTGTGTAGTATGCAGTATTCCATAAATTGGAGAGGGTGGGTCTTAACGATAAAATGTGTTTAGTTGAAAACAATTCCAAAAATTATCTAAAACAAAAAAGAAAAACAAGTGGGGAATAATGTATTTTATAATTTTTTTTATTATAAATATTATATATATATATATATATATAATAATACCTATATATTTTGTTCAAATTCAAAATTAAGGAAAAGACGGAATTTTATCGCAACAGGTGTTTAAAAAAAAAGGGCGCTAATGTAATGAGTTTTTTTTTAAGTGGGAAAAACTATGATGTGAAAATTTAATAATTTCGAATAAAAAGTGGGACAGTGGGCCCAAAAAACCGAATTTTTTTTAAAGGGTGAAAAAATATTCACAGGTTTTTGTTTTTCGGGGCTCGGGATTTTGCCCCCCAAACACTCACAAACCGGGAAAACACCCCCACACACACGCAAAACACACACAAACAAAACAACACCCCACACAAAAACACACCCAAACACACCCCACAGCCAACACACACACAAAACCCCACAAATAGTATCCTAAAATTTTGCATAGAATAAAAAAATCCCTATATGTGTGTGGGGGTACATAGATATCATATATGTATATAAAATATGTGTATATATTTTGGGTAAAATTTTGCATATAAATATATATATAAAATATATATATAATATAATATATAATAATTAATATAATAATATATATAAGGAGAGAGAGAGAGATGGAGAGAGAGAGGGGGAGAGAGAGAGAGATATTACATTGTAAAAATGTGTGATATGTATATATATACCTTATATAAAATATTTTATATTAATAATATATAAAATATATATAATATAATATATGGTTTTGTGTGTGGTGGGTTTTGCAATTCTTTGATGATTTCATTTTTCTTTTCCGGGGTTTTTCCTTGCCTTAAAGCCCGTAAAAATTTTGGGTTATTTCAATTATATAATTATTTTTTTTTTAAAAAAATTTTTTAAAAAACTATCCAAAGGGCTTTAAAGAAAAAAATATGGATATGGGTTGGGGGAATTTCTAAAAATTTGGGGTTTTTTTCCCTATTTAGTCAGACAAAAAAAAAAAAAAATCCTAATTTCGGTTTCGAGGAGTTTGATTAGTCACATTGTCCTCTCTTTCTTAAATACTAAAGCAGGTTTTTCGGTCATAGTTGCTAGTTTAGTTTTTCCCTTTGACATTTGGGTTTGTTAAGGACGTTCCTTTTTATAATAAATAATATAAAATTTAATATATATAAAATTATTATATTATATATATAACACACACACAACAAAACCACAACAACACACACACACACACACACCAACCACACAACACACCACACACACACACACACACACAACACACAAAAACACGCAAACACACAACACACAAATATTAAAATATATTATATAATAAAATAATATAAAATATATATATATATATATATTAAGAGAGAGAGAGAGGAGAGAAAGAGAGTGAGAGAGAGAGAGGAGAGAGAGAGAGAGGAGAGAGAGAAAAGGAGAGAGAGGGAGAGAGAGGAGAGAGAAAGTAATGGATAGATGAGATTGGCTGTTTTTAAGTGTAACATTTTTAAGACATGAATATCGACCTGGAATATGCTTAATATGCTTTGTCCACCTTAACGCTATCTCTGACAACATGTCAAAATTTTCTGACCTAATGTTCTCAGCAAATCTTGATTTCATTTCAAGGGGATCACTGCATGTGACCCAAGTATAAATTCCAGACCACTTTCAAGACTGCAGCATAAATAACCCATTAAGAAATTGGGTAATTTGTCATTCATAAATTCCATAAGGTAGTTGTGCAGACAATTTACAGATAATATATGTGCTTCGTATTTTACCTTCTCAAAATAATGTGTTTTATATTTATAAATTTAACGAAAGCTCTTATATATCTCTCTTACAAAAAATAACATCTGGCCTCAGTTTAAGCATTGTTATCGATATTTAGCTATCGTGGGTGTGCTAAAGTTACCAGTTAAACTAGTTCCAACTGCTGTTATTGAAGTAAAACACCACATATTTCAATCAATTATGTTGGCAGTGGGCAAAACATTGTAATATTTCGATTTTTTTTATTCTAATGGCTCATATTAGTTATCATTGAAAATATTTGCGAAATATCACGAGCCAGTCACAGGAATCGCTACAAACAAGAGCAATCCTTTCACAGAATACTGGATACTATGTATTACCTGGAAAAATACAGTCCTCATATCATAAAGGGTGTACCATTCGGAAATGTGGGGAGCTCTACTTATACATATAATCTATCTCTGTCTATCTATCTATCTATATACATTCATATAGATAGATTATTATATATATATATATATATATATATATATAAAAAATTTATATTATATAATATATATATATATTTGTGGGTGTGTGGTGTTTTGGGGTGTGGGTGTGTGTTGTGCGTGTTTTTGGGATACATATGTCAGGAATATTTATATATATATATATATATATAATATTTATTATATATATATATATATGTTACAATTTTGATGTAAAAATATCTATATATTCTATATATTTTAATAGATAATAATACAAAAACATATTTGTG
>NW_023642806.1:0-9600 GCF_015228065.2 Penaeus monodon | reverse complement strand
TTTTTTTTTTTGGGGGTGGGGAAAAAAAAGCCAATTGCCCCCTTAACTTCTATTCAACCCCTTAAGGCTGCACCACCCCCCTCGGATTTCAACACGCTTCCAAAACAAAACTCTTGTGGTTGGGTCTTTTTTCCTTTTCTCACAACATACTTTCTTTTTTTCCCAATTGGGAAACACCTTTACACGTCTTTTTCTTTAGGTACCTTATTGTTCCGGGACGTACACCGGTTTGGGGGGCGCGCTAATAACCTAATTAACGGGGTATTAAAGAGTCAATCGCTACAGTAGCACTTTAGTTTTTTTCGACCTCTAAAGTCTGTTTTCTGCTATTTTTTTTTGAATGATCATTCGTTTCTGAGGTCTTTAAAGCCCTAGATCATCTGCCGGTCTTTGCGGTTTGTTAGAGCCAAGGTTTTAAGAATGTTACTTTTTGGGTTTTTCTTTTGCTTTCATCCTTTTATTTTGGATCTACCCGTCTTATCTGGGCTTTAAACGGGTTAAAAAAAAAACATGATAAAGTTCTAAACCCGCAAAAACCAATCATTTTAAGAGATATAGATACAGCATTTTCGTTAATGAATCAATGTAAACATCGTTTATTTAACATTTTACCTGTTGTCTTACATTTCTTTACTGTCTATTATCTTAAAACCCATGTTAAACTTAAAAAAGAAAAGCAAAAAATAAGAAAAAAAATATACCAATATAGGCCCTTTTTTTATTACTTCTCGAAACCTCTAACACTTTGCCTTTACACTCACCACAAAACCCCAACACACACACACACACCACACACAAAACCCCAACACACACAACACACACACACACACCCCACACCACCACACACACCGAAACGATTAGTGTGCATACTTTTCCGTCTGCATATCATGTATGTGCACACATATATATTAGTTTCCCCCTTTACACGACATTTTTGGAACCTGTTGAAACATTTTTTTTTTTGTACGGAGGTTTCCCTTTAAAACTTCAAACGTCTGATACTCCGGGCCCGCTAAACAGAGCGTAATATTTCTCGATAAAATTTTTACTAGTCCAGATAGGGATTTTTTTTTTTAATTGCGAATCGCATCGAAAATTTCCCATAAAACTTTTTATTGAAGGTGCTAAAAAGTTTTTTGTCCCCTTTTTAAAAAGTGCATCAAATATATGTTCATCCAAATGGGTAAAATTTGAAGGAATCAGCGGTCGCTGAAGAAACGGTAAAAATTTTTAACTGTCCCGAGTCATATGCGTGGTATTGACTTCGGTGGAAAGAATGTCTTCAAAGACATTCTGTACGTCAATAATATAGCCTTACGCTCAAAATAAAAAGGAAAATGCTGTGTATTAGTTTGTTATATAATAAAAAATAAAACAAATAAAAAAGCCGTATCTTTGGGAATTTCACACCCCGGTGGTACGAAAGACAAAAAACCTTTTGTTTTCCATGTTTCATATAAGAAAATGTAAAAAAAATTATAAATCTGAGAATCATTTAACTTTCCATAGCCTTGCCAGAGTGGGGTGGGTTAAAAAGACAAGTTGCAGAGAAGTCGGGTACTTTTTTCTTTTTTATTTGAAGCTTCCACTAGTTTTTTGTAGTAATTTAAAATCTACCGCGTTTAAAGTAATTTCATATTTTTCTTTTAATTTTTTTTAGTGAAAAAAAAAAATAAAAAAAAAAAATTCCCCTTTTTCAAATTTTTGTATGGCGTACAAACTTCGATGAATTGTTTTTTCTGGAAAACCGTGATACAACTTGAAAAAATGTATCAAGTTTTTAGGGATACATGAAAAAGGCCATGTTTTCATGTCTCTCACTATGAACTTTTAAAAATAGGTTTTAAGAGTTTTTTCGTTGAATATGGTTTAAAGGGAAAAAAAACAAAAAAAGGGATTTTTCATATTTTTATTACTACCTAAAGTGAATTTCCTTTATCTGTCTTTATATGCAGAACATTTTGCCCTTTAAAAAAAGGATATTTGTCGGGAATAAAGGGAAAAGAATAGACACGTTGAATAAACGAAAAAAGTCATTTTTGAAAAATCCTGAATTCCAGGTTCTAAAAATCTGCTAAAATTCAGCAACAGAACAACCCGCAACAATCTTGCTGGTCGGAGAGTTTTCACCTATTTGTTCTTGATCCAAAAGGGGGTAGGCGCCCACTGTGTGTAGATCCGGGGAAGTCTTGTTGCCGCACCCGACGCCGGCGGACTTGCCAACGACTAAACCGCGGGTTTTTTGACGTGAAGTAGTTGAGAGGCCCGCCGCCGTCACCTGTGGGGAAAAGGGGCCTGGGAATGTAATTTTGGAAGAACTTAAAACATGCCCTTTTGCGGGTTAATACATAAATAACGTGTGGCGTTTGTGTTGTTTGTGAAAGGGATTGTGTATTTGCATGGGTATAAAAAATATCTAGTTACGTAAATTAGTATTAGGGTTTTAACAATTTTAAATTACAGTCGGCAAACCCCATTGCGCTGTAAAAAAATTTTAAAATATTTTCATGGCGTTTTTCTCACCCAAATAGTTACTTTAGTCTAGAAAACTTAAAAGAACCAAAAAACCCCTTACGCCCAAAGGGGCCCATTTTTGCTGCCGGGACATACGCGAGTCCTGAGGGTGACTTTTTTGATTTAGGCGGTCAACTTGGTTTACTGTGCCCAAATCGACCCCGGAAAAACACAGCTGAAATGGTACTTTCGAACCCTCGCCATCTGTTTTTTATTAAAAAATAATAAAAACACATTTCCATATCAAATTTTTTGATATATTTTTAATAGTAATTCATTTTTTTACTGTATGTGTATAAATCTGATATCTATTTTTTTCTATCCATATCTTTCTACGTCTCTCTCTCTCTCTCCTCTCTCTCTCTCTTTTCTTCCTCTCTCTCTCTCTCTCTCTCTCTATATTATATATATATATATATATTTTATATATATATATATATACATATATTATTACAAAATTCATGTATAATTATATACTCACCTATTACTAATAAACACCAGTGTACTCACGGAGTCTTGTTCCTAGGTTGGATGGGTTCGAGATAATATCTATATATTTACCTGTTTCTACATACAACTGCATCGTTCTATTATATCTAAGAATCTAGTGTGTGTTTGTATGTATATGCATATTCATCCATGTACTGTGGATTTGAAGTTTTAACTACGTATGACAATGATTTCGTTGTCTATATCTAGTATGTTTTAAGTCTATTTTATGTGCAGCAAAAGCCAAATGCCCTGTATAGTATATAGAAAATTAATTGCTTCGACTCTGGCAGTTTTGTCATTGCCAGTGACTCACCGGGGCAGAACGGCCATAGCCAACAACAGCAAGACGTTGAGTTTAGAAATTCCTCGTTCTGGTAATTGAAAGGAAGACAGGCTGGCCGAAAAGAGTCTGTCGATGGATAACACGTTTATGGATGTCATGGGAAATGGAAGAAAACAAAAGTAACCCCCATTATTTACTTGGCCGTTAATAAATAAAAAAAAAGAGATGAGTTGAATGCTGCAAACTAGGGAGAATAATTTTTTTTTTTTTTTTTTTTTTTTTTTTTTTTTTTTTTTTTTTTTTTGTACCTTCATTGTAAACAGGTTTTTTGTCTCCAGTGAACAGAATATACCCTTTAAATCAGTAAAACAGTACTATCAGTTAATCATTATAACTTTTTTTATAGCTACATCGTCCATGAAATGCAATGCATAAATTACCGTAGATGCATAGTCAAATACATGTATAAACAGAAAGATATATATAAATGATATATATTATATATATATATTATTATATATTATATATATATATATATTAAGAGAAACTGATTTAGAGATATAAAGACAGAAAGTTCTATATATACTGACCATTAATGATCAGATAAAATGAATATAGACTGAGAAACAAGATACACACATGCAGTGGTAGACAGGGTGCATATACTGACATACTCGATAAATTAAGGGAGAAAAGGAAAATGAGACAAATAGAGTGGGAAAGAGTGGTATATGATAGACTAATAGATAGACAAATAAGTAGTTATATATAGATAGTGCATAAACAGATGAAGAGAGCCACGCACATCAGCATATTTTAACAGGCCGATAAACTAAATTGCTGAAATGATTATACAATTACTTGTTGGATATAATCCTATCGCGTCTTAATCTGGGTCGAAATTTGTGATAATTCGTTCGTTTGATTGATAAAAAATCGGTGTTGGTGGCGACGGTCCTTAACTGCGAGTCCAAAACTATTTTTCACTGTGGGAATTAGAAATAAAAAAGGAAAAAAAATAAATGCAAAATGAGAATTTATTTCGGGAAATAATTAATAATTTTTCGATGCTATGGCCTTCCACATAACTTCGATCGAAGTTTTTTTGCTTTGAATTGACAAAAAGGCAGAAACAAACGGCATAGCAGAATAGAAAAAAGAAAAATGGGTTAGTAAAATGTAAAAAAAATCGCTAAAATATGAACAGATATCGGGACGCACCTTAAAAGGGATAGACAACATGAAACTAGGTAAGTTTTCAACAGACAGAATAACACTAGACAGATAAAAAAGAAAATTTCCCAAATATTACAAACTCCCCTTTGAATTCAAGCCCCTTCCGAGTCAAGAGGATAGTCGTCTCTGTGATAGTTGACTATATCCTGATCAATGTGGTTCAGGACGCCCAAGGGTCTAGTGGTACCTCGTCGTGCGGGTCGGTCAAAGTCACCGAGCAAAACGTACTGAAGAATAAAAATGGCTTTATCGAAATAAAAACATACTTGTCCATTCCTTAGGACGTTACTCCGACTGTTTCCCATGTGGAAGACTGACAGGATGCCTCCAGTGTGCAAGCCCAAAAGCTATAGGTCTATTATTAGTTTTTTTTTCGTCCCCCAAAGTATATTTTTAATTTAAAGTTACTCAATTCATTAGGAAAAACCCCAAATTTTCCTTTTCTAGAAAATTTCCACAGACCCGGCAGCCTGTGACCTCGACTGCATTTTGATACCATTGCTGAGGGTAATGATGTAGAAGTTTTTATGTGAAGGTGATATGGTATTAAGGAAAAAACAAACAAGTAGACGCTGATAAAAAAGGATGAAAACCCGATAAATGTAAGATGTTAGGGAAAAATTTTTTGACAACGGGTGCAGATGAGTAAATACGAGTGTAGTGTATCAGGGATTTTTAAGACAGGAAAAATTTTGGGAAAACTTTATCATTGGGAAAAACACTGTTTTTAATGGAAAAATGAATTTTATAGGGAAATGAAAGGGTGCGGAAAGAAACGAATTGCAAAAAAGGAAGAAGGGAAAAGTAAAAAAATCGAGGTCTAGCATAACAAGGGGAAAAAATATCATGGCTTTTTACCACTTCTCCAGACTGCAATGAGGCCTGTGGAAAAAACGAGGTGATAAGGGGTCCTCCCCCATAGCAAGAAAGGGTTTTGGAAAGGTTTTCCAACGGGACAAACCATGGCCTGCACCGCGCGTTTTTAAGAAATATGTAACCATTAACAAGGGAAACGCAGTTGCAAACTTACAAAAATAATTTGTTTGAAACATGTTACTAGCAATTCTGGGAATAACAAACATATTAATAAAATGAAATGATAAAGTCACGGAATGAAAAAGAAAAAAAGAATGTTATTATTTACAGTAGTAAGCAAAAGTGTTAAAACCAACTTTTTTTAAAACAAAAATTTACCCTCTAAAATCGTCCGGAGGGGGCCCGAAGGCTCAGGAACCGCATTCTTCCTCGGTTGGGAAAGGCTTCGAAAAAGACGAAGGGCAGCATCTCGAGAGTAGTTCAGCAACTGCCTGCAAGCATCCAAAATCCTTGTAAAAAAGGGGATTGATTGTGAATTTCCCAATGCTTAGTTTGCCCCTAATTAAGACGTCCCATTTTCTCCGTAGAAGTGCTTAAAAAACTTAAAAAGGCCATGGAAATGACTTTGGAGAAATTGATGTTTTTTTTTTCCTTAGTTTTTTTGAAATTCTAAGCGGCGTGGTACTCACTCCCCCAACGGGTGTTAAAAGAAGGGTTGTACTGAATTTGGGTTTCCTCGGGCTGCGAACTCTGGTAACAGGCCATAAACCCGGGGAGCCGCATTTGCCTCATGGGGAAAATGTTAAGTGCGAGAAATGTCAGGAGAAAAAAAGGGGGAAAGTGAGAGAGAAGAGGGGGAGAGAAGAGAGAGAGGAAAAAAAGGAGAGAGAGAGAGAGAGGGGAAGAGAGAGAAAGAGGAGGGGAAAGGGAGGAAGAGAGAGAGAAGAAAAGAGAGGAGAGAGAGAAGAGAGAGAGAAAAAAGAGAGAGAGAGGGGGGGGAAAAGGGGGAAAGGGGAAGGGAGAGGAAGAGAGGGTGAGGGAGGGGAAAAAAGGAAAGGGGAAATGGGGGATGGGGGGGAGAGGAAAGGGGGGGAAGGGGAAAGGGGGAAAAGGGGAAGGGGGACAAGAAAGGGGGGGGAAAGAGGGGGAGGGGGGGGAAAAGGGGGGGAAGGAGGAGGGGGAGGAGGAAAGGAGAGGGAGAAAAAGGAGAGAGAGAGAGCGAAGAGGGGAAAAGGGGAGAAGAGAGGAGAGGAGAGAGAGAAGAGAGAGAGAGAGAGAGAGAGAGAGGAGGGGAGAAGGGGAAAAGGGGGAGGGAGGGGGAGAAGGGAAAGGGGGAGGGGGGAAAAATAGGGGGGGGAGGGGGGAAAGGGGGGGGGAAAGGAGGGGAGAGAGAGAGCTAAGCGAGAGCGAGAGACAGATTTTATTGAAAGGGAAAAAAAAAAAACATTTAACACATCAGGGGTTTGGTCTTTTTTTTTCGTGCTAAACTTTCAAACAAAATCAATGATACATATTTTATAATTTTTATATATATATATATATATAATATATATATATATATATATAAAAATTATATTTTTGTATTATATATTATTATATAATATAATATATTAGATGTAATTATATAATAAAATTATATATATATATATGTTTTTTTTTTTTTTAAAGTATAATACACACACACACCACACATGTGTGTACTGGGTGTTTTGTGAATTACGAATAGCTCTATATTCCGTATAAACCGCCCAGCGGACGCAGGAAGGGCTGACTGTGAAGATACGGAAAAATCAAAAAAAAAGATGGACAATCAAAATTTTAAAAACCAAAACTACTGCCAGGTATTGTGACAAAAATTTTCGTCGTAATCCCAAAACCCGCTCTTCTCTTCATATCATCATTTAATCCCTATCATTTTAATTTATTCAGTTTTTCATGAAAACCGTCGTAACCACTGTCACGAAAACAAAAACCCCCAAAGAAAATAACCGTCTTATAAATCAATTCCTTATACCATTTAAAAATAAATACTTTCCAATGCGTTTATCAAAAAGTTCGAAAAATGAAAAAGAGGCAAGGAAAAAAAATGGTATATATAGATTACTGCAACCCCACCAAAAACGCAACCACTTCAAGGTGTGCTAACTCTTTCACATAACTTTACCGCAAACGTATAAAAATGGAAATATTAAATCCGAAAAAAAAGAAAACAATTAAAGCGGAGATTTATTCACGGCTCTAATGCTAACGCACCATATCCCATCTTCTGTCTTTTACGTTACCAAGATAAAGGGTCAAAAAAAACTTACCTTGTCCTTGGGCCGCTAAAAACAGAAAAATATTCCCCCCAAACATTGTTCTGCAGTGAGATTTGGAAAAATGGGTGGGTTTTTTTTTTGTGCCCAAATTTCCTGGGGGGGGGCAGGGCCGGGGAAATGACTACAAAAAATTTTTGGGGGGCCAAGTGGGTTTTTCTTTGTAGGGTCACTAACATTTTGGCGGTCGAAAATTATGAGGCATTTTTACAACAACATTTATGAGATACACAACCGTATGGTTTTCAAAAACCCTCAAACACGTTCATAGGTTTAGGTTTTTTCTCTAGTGTTGGGGGATTGTTTAAACATACTAAAATGCCAAAATTGTGGTTTTACTTTGCTTTACAGTTTAGGCTTAAAAACCCCTTTTTCCCCCCCCCTCCCGAACAAAAAACAATTTTTTGAAAGAATTCTAGCGACCCCAATTTCCGTAGTTTTGGCTCGGACAGCCGAAAAAGGCGCCCGGTTGAGTGAGCTCAGGTTTTTGTGCCCAAAAAGGTATGCTGGGCGCCCGGTCTCTCAAGGGTTAAAAATCAGTTATTTTTATTTAAAGGACTTTTTTCATTTACTTTTGTATGGATATAGTCCCGTAAATAATTCAGTATTTTTTTAATAGATATATATTCTACGGAGTATAAAATAAAAGGATACAGAGACTGTGAAAAACCCAAACCGTTTGGTTTTTTTTGTGCAATAATTTCATCTGAAGTATCCGTCTCCCCATAAAGGAGTGGTGTTGCTTTTCATTCCACATGGGCAATCTTTTGGTTTTCCCCGGTAAATTTCTCATTTATTTATTTTTTTTTATATTATGTCTTATGCTTATCAAATTACACTGACCAACAAATAATAAATGCCAAAACTACACAAATTTATTTTAATATATATATATATTATATTATTTTAATATATATATATATAATATATTTTATAAATAGACACGCGCGCGGGACACACACACAACATACACCAACAACACACACAACAACACACACCACAACACCCCCCACAAACCCAAAACACACCACACACCACGCACCCCCACCCAAGCACGCCGCACGCACGCACGCACCCGCACCACACACACACACCACACACACCCACACACACACACACAACACACACACACAAAAATATATATATATAATATAATATATAATATATATTATAATTATATATATTTTATATTTATTAATATAATATAATATATATATATATATGGAAAACCAGAACGTTAATGGAATTGGGGGACCCCCCTGAGCGGAGTCAGATACCCCGAGATAGAGGGGAAAACAGGTCGCGGATTTCCTGACGATGGACCCGGGCTTTCCATTTTTGGTAAGGGGTTTTTTCATTGTCAGTGGTGTCTGACGATGTGGCTCGTTGGCAGGTGTGGTATCTCCAGGGTATTTGGATACATGATAAAAAAATATATTTGGCGTATAATAAGTCAGTACTTGGTAATATAATATATAATCGTCTTTTGTTTTTTTATAAAGTGAGTAATTAAAAAAATTGTTAATTTATTTCCCCCTATCATTGGGAATGGTCCAAAAAGTTTTTCCCTTCTCTTTCAAGAGGGTTGGTGGCAGTGTAAATTAGACGTTGTCTGGTGAGAAAGAAAATAAAAGTAAAAAATTTCCCCGAATGTGGATATTTATTTTTTTTTTTAGAATCCTCATTTAAATTTCTACGATATCAACATATATATATATAATATAATATATTATAATATAATTATATAATATATATATATACCCCAACCCCCGCGCGCGCGGTGTGTGTGGTTTTTGTTGTGGTGGGTTGTTTGTGTGTGTGTGTGTTTGGTGTGTGTGTGTGTGTGTTGTGTGTGATTAAACGGCAATCAGGATCACTCCGGGGCAGCGGGTGCTGAAATCACCGTTAAAAAAAGGCCCCCCCACGTTGCCTAATATTTCAAAC
>NW_023642805.1:0-9600 GCF_015228065.2 Penaeus monodon | reverse complement strand
TTGGGAACGGGGTTTTTGTCGAGGCCCAACCCATAAATCTCCTAGGCGCCCACCCGGTCCCCCCCCCAAAGGTTGTCTCGCAGAGAGACAATTTGGGGGCAGGGTGTCCACAGGGAGAAAGCTAGGTAGCCATAAGATAAGTTGGCGATCCGGATATGCAAGAAACATTTCCCTGCCGTCTCGGGGAAAAAAACCGAATTTGGGACAGGGGTCCTGCCAACTATCCCCCATGACCGGCGAAGGGAAATTTGTTACAAAGGATCAAGGCGAGATCCAAACATGGATGCCATGATTTTATCAGTCCTCAGTGTTGAAAAGGTTGGTGCAAGGCGCGGCTTTGCCTCCCCCCGAATTAAAGGGAAGAAGTTGAAAACCCCCCACCACACTTTACACACTTTCAGTCCCAGATTTTTTGAGGCCAATAATCTGTGTCGAAATTCCCCCTGACCCTCGGATCTCCCATAGCGTTTTCCCGAGCACTGAGTCAAACCCCTTCTTGAGGCGATGTGGGCTGCAAGAAACCCCACAACCAAAAACTCAGAGGGATCCCAATATCAAAGTGTAGTAAGGTTTATCATGGACTTGCCAGGAGAAAAACAGCTGCCCCGGTCTCGATGCCTCAGTAGGGGGTTTTGCGGACCCGTTAGAAAAATGGGGCGAGAACCTTCCCTGGTTGGAGCGGTAATGCCACGGTAGTTGCTAACCCCAACTACCCTTTTTCCCCTTCCAGAGAGGGATGACCATGCCCTCAGAGGTTGAGGGAATGGTCCCGGGACTCCCAGATACCAGTCAGGACTGTAAGCGGGCCCCCGGAGCCTGGGTTTCACCCCAGCCTTTAGCAGTTCTCAGGGATATCAATTTCTTGCAGCTTTTACACTTTCAGCTTGGAAATCGCCAGCCTAACCTCTGTTAGGGTAAAAGGTTTGTTTTTGTCCGGCACAGGACTGGACATCCCGCATCCAATTTTCAAGATAAATGAAATCAGTGTATAAAAAATAGTCAACATATGACTTCTGAACAATCCATGTCACGGGAGTTTTCCCGGTCTAGTGAGCAGGCCCGGGAGGGTTTATAAAGGACCCTGCAAAAACTCCCCTCCCACCAAGATACGCTAAGCCAGTAGGTGGGGGTAACTCGGCTGTCTCCCTCACAATCAAAAACCAAGATGCAAAAAAGAGCAACGGCGCTCTTTCCCCCGGGGGCGAAGTAGCCCGGTTACGTGGCGATCAGGATCGTCGGAGTAGGGTGCAAAAATTCGGTTAAAAAACAGGCCGCCATTTTGATGAACCTTTGACAACAATAAAAAAGACTATGAGAACAAACCGACTTACAGCATTATTTGAGGAACTCTCTTCAAAAAGGGGGGGTTTTGTTGAAAGACTGTAAAGCTAGAAGACTGGGAAAAAACAGAAAAAGTAAAGATGGACAGGCTCTTTTGGAAAGGTAAACTGCAGGGTAGCAAGCAGGAAGCGGGGGTGGTTTTCTTAGTTCACAAACGTTTAGCAAAGAATATGTGGAATTAACAGTAAAAGCAAAAAGAGTGGTTTCTTTTACAAAAAACTAAAAATTTAAAAGATTGTCAAGTCTACCCCAAACCCTAACCCACAGTGATGAAAAAAATAGAGAGCTTCTATGAAAATGTTCTTTTTACCAGCAAGAGGAAAAAAACCCCACCCAAAAATTGAGGGGGAGTTTTTTAATGTCAAAACAGGAAAAAAAAAAAAAAAAAGACAGGAAAAAAACGTAGGGGAATGACGGTAGGCACTAGGAATGAAGGGGACAAATGTAGCGTTTTCGGAGGCTCAAGCATCAAACAGAATAATTCTTCGAAAAAGACAGGGAAAGTCCCATTACATCAAAAATAAAAATGACTTTAATTTCAAATAGGAGCGATATATAAGAATGAAGGAATTATTAAAAAAGGGAAATATTGGCATGAACATAGAAGGTCAGAGGCCAAATTAAAAAACATCAGAAGGGGAAAGGAACAAACTGTAAGAAAACCGCACCAAATTTTCAATCTGAAGACCAGAGCGACAGGGAATTTTGCATCAACATCCAAACGATTTTACTTTCAGGACGAAGATCCAAAAATTTACCAAATAAAAAAACATAATAAAAAAGGGGTGGACTTGAACGTCAAGCAAAGCTCAGCAAGTTCAATAGAAACTAAACCCCTTTTGCAAAAATATAAGGTCGAAAGTACGAAAAGGGGCAAAAAAGAATTAGCTAACAAAAAAGATAAATAAAAGGGAGGAAAAGATTATGGAAATCAAAAAAAATAAAAAAAAAGTGATTGGACCAGCAAAAACAACCAAAAAGGGAACTAACGAGAAAAATAAAGTTGAAATAAAGAAAGGGGGAAAAAAATGTTTTAATAAAAGAAATAAAGAATGGAACGAGATTTAAATTCAATGCAAATATAAAAAACAAAAAACTAGGTACCACCTAAAAACAAAGAAATAAAAGGGAGGAAACAAGAAGAAAAAAAACCGGGGGAGATGGAATAGAAAAAAACCTTAATAGGGCAGGAAAATTCAAGTGAAAACTAGAACCTTAACAAGCCTTTCTCAACAAAAAAAAAAAAAAAAACCCGCGAAACCGAAAAAAGTAAAAATTATTTTGTCAGAAAAAGGCATAGAAAAGGATCTAAAAAAAAAAAAAAAAAAAAGGAAAAGGAAAAAAGAAAAAGAAAAAAAAAGAAGAAAAGGAAAAAAAAAAAGAAGAAAAAAAAAAAAAAAAAAAAAAAAAACTCCTTTCATTATTTAAAAATTTTGTTCACAAAAGTCATCATAATCCATCTCTGACTTTTGGTTTTAAAAAACCAGCCGGGAGAAGGCTTTACAGTGGATTCTCAACAAAAGACCCCTCCACAGCTCACCAAATAAGAGAAAAAATTTAAAAAATATAGGAAACCCGGTTGGCATCATCGAAAAGGGGTTGAATCGGTACAAAAACCAGCAGTTAAAGCTATTTAAGATGGGAGTAAAGGAGGATATTGTAAAAAAATTGAAGAAAACGAAAAGGGGGCAACAACGGTCAAGCTCCCATAGAAACCGATAAATACTAATTAAAAAAAGGTTTGACAGGGGGGTAACCCCTCTCATTAAAAAGTTAGAATTGTTTTGAGGAAATTTAAAGAAGCTAGAGGAACAGAAAGGGTATCAAAATAGGAGACGAATCCCTAAACAATTAAGATTTGCAGAATATTGTTCTCTTCAGGAATCTGCAAATGAAACCCGCATTTAAAAAAGTTTAAAGAGAAAAAAGTCTGAAAGCAAAATTAGGAGAACAAAAAAAAGTTTAAAGATCTTTTCAAAAAAATAGATTTCAATTCGAACAATACTTTCAAGGTGAAGTGAGAGGAGGGGACAAGTATATATATTAGGGCAACTCTACAGACAAACACATAGCAAAGGGGAAAATTTAAAAGCAATCACCGTAGGATGGAGGTTCAGCGGCCAGTAGCATACTAAGGGGGCCCCTTGCCTTTGTTTTTAAAAAAAGAAAAGTCATTAACCAATGCGTCCTCCCAGTTAAAACCCTATAGATCAGAAACATGGATAGACCCAAAATTTACTGAAAGGAGAGAGGGACCCCAGAGAAGGATGGGGGACTGATGTGCAAATTAGCCTAAGTAATGGATGAGGCGCTGGATCGGGGAAACAGACAAAAAGGAAATATTTTTGAAACATCAAAAAGAAAAAAGGGAAGGGGCAGGTCATATGTGTTGAAGAAGGCGAAGATGAACAAAGAAAGTAACAGAAAACATAAAGAGGCAAGGTCCAGACCAAGGAAGAGGATAACGAATTAAACGAATTTTGGGGGCCGAGATGGAAACAAAATCGCAAGACAGAAAAGTTGGGAAAAGTTAGAGAGGTCTAATCCCGCAGCGGATTTATTTAGGCTGAGATGACATAAAAATGTGGGTGTAAAAAGACATATGGTGATTTTTGGAGGTAATTATATGAAGTAAATAGATAAATTTGGTTTATATTGCATTTTTTCCTTCACGCCTTGATTAAATTTCATAATATATTATAATAAAATATATAAAAATAATATATATATTATATATATAATATAAATTATAATATATATATTTTTATAATATATATATATATATATTATAAATTATATATTGTGTGTGTGTGTGGTGTGTGGGTGGGGGTGTTTTGGGTGGGTATGTGTGGGGTTGTGTGTGTGTGTGTGTGTGTGTTTGTTGTGGGTGTGGGGTGTGTGTGTGTTGTGTGTGTTGTGGGGTGGGGGTTTTTTATTTAGCGGCTTCCTGAGGGGTTTCTTGCTTTCCCCTGACTGGGAGTGTCAGATTTTTCAGGGGCCCGGGCGGGGGGAGTCGCGGGTTGCTCGAGGGGGGAGTAAGTCACCGGAAGGTCCTTGGGAAACCGGTCAGGAAAGGGAAGGCTTGGTAGGCAGGACAGTCCGAAAGTTTTATAGGCACAATGTGGGAGCACCCCCTTTGGAGTTGTTATATCGCACAGTTGGGGTAATGATAATGAAAGTAACTTGGTTTTGGCTTTTTCGCTTCAAGGTGGGGGGATCCCTCCTGCCAAAGTATGGAGAATACCCCCCCTTTTTCAGCAGCCCCTTCCCTTTGGGCGTTGCTTGCTTCCACAGGCGGATGTCAGTTTTTTCCCGCCGTGACAAGGAGGGGTGGGGTTGCTTGGCTTTGAGGGGGAGATGCAAGTCCCCGGGAAGGGTCCTTGGAAACCGGGCCGGAGTGGAAGGGCAAAGTGATGTTTCCTAGATAAGGAGACTCAGGAGGGCTGGACAGAAGGGGCAGGCTTTGGGCAGCCAGCACGATGGTGGAGCGCCCCCTTCCCAAAAGTTTGTTATAGGCACAGATGGTTGGGGACAATTTTTGAGGGGGTTTTTACCCTATGTAGCACAATATTTATGTACCAGTATATAACATTAATATATGATATATATAATAAATTTTTTAAAATAATATATATAAATAAATAAATAAAAATAAAATAAAATAATAAGATAATACAATACATAAATAAATGTATATAAAATTTAAATAATATATATATAATAAATAATAATTATTATATATCATAACAAAAAAATAAAAATAAAATACATTACAAAAATATATATGAAATATACAGATACATAAAAACACACACACACACACACACACAGTCAGACACACACACACACACACAAACACACACACACACACACCCACACAAAACACAAAACACACACACAACATATATATAAAATATATATTATAATATATATATAATATTAATATTGTTTTGGGTGTGGGGTGTGTGTGTGGTTGGGTGGGGTTTTTGGGGGGGGTTGGGGATGCATCGAAAAAACGGATGGTCGGTTTTATCGCGGGCCCCCTAGCCCCAAGATTCGCCCCGAGTGGGCGTTTTGGGCCCCAGGTAACACGGTAGGACGGGGCCCGTGTACACAAGGCCGTGAGCCCCCCCCCGGATTGTTTGTATTTAGTTATTGGTGAAATTTTATTTTTGCCTTTTTTAATTTTCCCACAAATTTTTGTTACATTGAATTTTTCTTGGGCAAGAATATAAAAAGAATTTTATTTTTTCCACAAATTTTTCCCTTAAATAAAATCCTTATTTTTGCATAGTATTATGAAATTTTAAATTATTTTTAAATACATATTTACTAATTATTTACATATAGACAAAACACCCCCCCAAAACCCAACACCCCCCCCCCCCCCCCCCCAAACCCCCACACAACACACACACACACACACACCACCCCAACACCACACACCAAAAACACACCCAAAAACCCCCACGCGTACAAGGAATATAGGTAGGGGATTTTTTTCCAAAAAGGTTTCGGGTTTTCCAAACAGGTTTTTTTTGCAGAAAAAAAGTCTTTGAAAATATTTTTTTGAAAAATTTTTCATTATTTTATTCAAATTTTTTAAAAAAGTTTTAAAATAATTTTTAATTTTTTTGGTTTATTAGAATATATATATAAGATATATATATATAGATATAAAAAATAATATATATATAAATTTTATAAAAATTAACTATAGAAAGAAAAAAGGGATATATATATATTTAATTATTATATATATTTTATAAAAATTTTATAAAATATAAATTTTATATAAATATATATAAATATATATAAAATAAATATACATATATTAATTATATATATATATAAATTTATAATTATATAAAAATATAAATTTAATATTAAAATTAAATATTATATAATATAATTTTTAAAAAAAATATATATAAAACTAAATATATAATATATAATATTAAATTATATATAAAAATTATATATATTATATTTTTTTTTTTTGTGTTGTGGTGTGTGGTGGTTTGTTTTAAAAATATATATATAAATATATATAATAATATATAAATATTATAATAATATTATAGTTAATATAAAATATAAATATATATATATATAAAATAAATATAATAATTATATAAATATATTACAATATATATACTATATATATATTAAATTATTATATATATATATATATATATATTATATATATTATAATATGTTTTTATTAAATATGATTCATAGTTGTTGGTGTTTTATTTTATCTACTATCTATTAATTAATCTATCATCTATTATTATTATATAAATAATAATTTTATATTTTTAAATATATATATGTATAAAATACAAGTTTTCTAGTTGTATATATAAAAATGAAATTGCGTAAATATAATTTTAAAAAATTATAATATATATATATTATAATATATATATATATATTAAAATATAAGGGGGTTGGTGTGGTTTGGTGGTGTGTGTGTGTGGGTGTGTGGGTGTGTGGGTGTGTAGTGTGTTTTGGGAAATTAATATTATAATATTTTATATTAAAATATATATATATATGTACAATGTATTTAAAGCAAAAATTGAATAAATGGGTTAAAACAACACACACTACACAACACAAACACACACACACACACACACACAACAAAAAATATATATATATATATATTTAAAAATATATAAAAAATATATATATATAATATAATATATAATATATATATATAAATATACGTAAAAAATACACTATAAATATATATATTATAATTATATATATAAATATAAAATTATAATATAAAAATTAAAATGCATAATTTTGGGGGGTCATATGTGTTGATTTTGTAGGGTATATTAAAATGTATATCAGTCCATATTTTAATAAAAATAAAAATAGATATATTATATATATATATATTATATATAAATATATTTTATATTTTAAAATAATATATTATATATATATATATGTAAGAAAAAATTGTATATATATAATTATAATATTATATATATATATATATATATATATATATATATAAATTTTATATATGTATATTTATATAATACATACAAAAATTTATATATTGGTGTGTGTGGTGTGTGTGTGTGATGGTGTGTGTGGTGTGTGTGTGTGTGTGTGGTGTAGGGTATAATAAATATATAAAATTTTATATATATATATATATATAATATATTATATATTTTATATAATTTTTGGGTTTACGTGGTCATGCGGGTCCGGGACCTCACCTCGCCCCCCCCCCATGCCCCTCCACTGTTTTATCGTTTCCGGAGCTGGAAGGGCCTTTAAACCCGGGGATGACCTGGGCCCTCGAGATTTCGTCGCCAGGACCAGTGCGGTAAGGTCTAGCCCTCCCGCCCCTACTGGGCGCTTTTCCCCCTTTAAAAAAATTGTAGGTCGTCGTACGGGTCCCCCCTTTTACTGTTTTTGAGCCCCGCGCCACGTACTAGAGTACGCTAGAACCGTTATATCGGTGTCAGGGGGCGTGCCCCTTCCCGGCTCCAATAAAAGAAAACCTTTAAAAAAATCCGCTCGACGTTTAAGGGACAGGGCCCAAGAAAAAAACACCAAGTCCGTTGTGCCCCTTTTCTTATTCTTTTCCCTTTCCCTTCTCCATCATGTTTAAGCCCTTTTTTTTTTTGTTTGGGTTAGAAGGTGTAATGACGCAAAAGAACGTTCTCACACATCCCTTCAACTCAATCGCATTTTCCGTGATCGTTATGTAGTAAACAGAAACGTTTGTTTGTAAGTAAAATTTTTTTACTTGTTTTTTGAGATTTATGTGTTCATCTGCAACGGATTTATGGTTCGGATTTTTTATCACGAATATATTTTTTATCTCGTTTTCAAATCGCCCCCAACCCCCAACGTCCCTTTTCTTTCGTTTTGGCTTGGATGAGGGAAAAGGTTTTTTTCCCGTCTGACCCCGACCTACTTTTTTTCCCGGGCGGGGGCGAGTGGGAAGGGTAAAGATATCAGACCACTTGGTTCCCCGGATTGGTTTTTGTTTTTTGAGCTGGGAATTTTAACCCTAGCATTGTTACAATGCTTTTGGTGACAGTTCAATTTTTAGAAAATTTATTATTTTTAATAAGCGTAGGATCTTCCCCCAAACACAGTGACAGGATGCCCGATATTGCCCCGGGGGTTTTGTAAAACGCCTAAAAAGATCGCGCTCTGTTCGATTTGGACCTTTGAGTCGGGGGTGGACCCCCCCGTGGGTTTTGCTGTTAATTTTGAGGCAGGTTTTAAATAGAATCATTATTCATTATAATACACCGTTCTCACCCCTGAAGTCGCTGCATGTTTGGGGGAAACCCAAGCATTTTGTGATCATGAAAATTTAATCCTTAGGGAATTTTTCGAGGCCCATCAAGATATGCGAAGAGAGGGTTATTTAAGATTTCCCGGTCGAGCGCTTATTAATACGCATTTGGTTAGGAGACCACCAGTAGGTCCCCTTGAGGAAAAATCTAAGACGCCGGGGCGAGGCATGATAGGTGGCTGAGCAAGTACATGTGGCATGGGAAAATCCCCGGGGACTCCTCGCTGCCCCCATGTTTTCTATCACTTCCCCCATTGTTGTGCTTTAGATTTGCGAAGTTTTGGCCGCCCGGGCCTTTCCTTTTGGCCGGCCTGTGTCAGCTTTTATGGTGTTTATTTTTTGGTCTGAATCGGGCTTACGTGGCGGGGGATTTCCAGCAGGCGTCCGTAGCCGTGGGTGTAAGCATCTGCAAATCTCTTTTCCCGCACGGGCGGTTTGTGGGGTTTGTCTTTGAAATTTCGGGTGCACGCAATCTCCAAGAGTGTACAGGTGGCGTTCGGCTCGCCCCAATGAGAAACCCCCTTCACTTCTAGTTTTTATAATCTGAAAGCAAGTGGTAACCTAGGGCATTCTGCGAATGACCGGTACCCCGTTTTTTATTTTAGAGAGGCCAGGTTTTTTAGCCCCGGGATCGAGTACCAGTGGCCGAGGGGGGGGAAAGTCTCGTTTTCCCCTCGTGAAGCTGAGGGGGAAAGGGTTTGGCCCCCACCTAACTTCTCCTAAGTAAATTCGGTCGTGTATATCATGGGGGTTTGGCCGATTTTGGTAATCTGTCAGCAAGTCATTGCCCCGATCCCTATAGGTGGGGAACCCCGTTTTTGATAATTTTTCTACCCCGAGCAAGCACCGGTATTTTGCCCATGGTTTTCAGGAGGTAGAGTTTCATGGGGGAGCGTGTGAAGACAGTCGACGCC
>NW_023642803.1:7500-9601 GCF_015228065.2 Penaeus monodon | reverse complement strand
AGGAGGAGGAGGAGAAGAAGAAAGTCGAAGAGAAAGAAAGATAAAAGGAAAGAAGCGATAATAAGGAAATGAAACAACAAGACAATAAATCTGAAGAGAGGAAGAGAAAAAAGATTATAATAATAATAAACTAGAATATAAAAACAGACGATAGAGAAAAGAAAGAAGGAGAGAAATAAAAAAAGATGGAAGGGAAAGAGAGATTGACAGAGAGATAAGGCGACGAAAAAGGAAATGGAAGAGAATGAAGGACGAGGAGGAAATGAAGATAAACGAAGATAGGCGACAGAGAAGCGGGATAAGAAAAAGGAAGAGAAAGGGAGAAGATAAGAGAGGAAGAGAAGAGAGGAAGAGAAAAGGGAAGATAAGACGAGGAAATGAAAGGCAATAGAGAGAAGGGATAATAATGAGAAAGAGGAAGAAGAGAGAAGGAATAATAATGAGAAAGAGAAAGAGAAAAAAGAGAAAAGAGAAAATAAAGAAGATAAAATAGAGAAGAGAAAGGGAAAATAAGTAGCTAAAGGGAAGAAAAAGAGAGAGAGAGAGAGAGAGAATGAGAAGTAAAGAGAAAACGGACGATAAAAAGATGAAAAGGAAACGGGAAAGAGAAGAAGAAGAAGAAAAAAAAAAACAAAAAAAAACACGGGAGATGAAAACAAGAAAAAAAACATAGCACATTCCCACACGAATTCAGAAACAAATAAATAAACAAACAAACAAATCTACAAATCAACAAGAAGATAAAATAAACAAACAAAATAAACAAACAAACAAAACAAGCAAATACACAAACTAACAAACAAAAGCAAACAAATAAAAAGCAAACAAAACTAAATAAACAAATAAACAATTAAGTAAACCAAAAGTAAACAAAAAAAAGTGAACAGTAAATTTATTCTCCAAAATAACAGCTGTTTTTTTGTCTGTCTGTCCTATTTTTTTCTGTGTTTGTAGATATCTGCCTTTCTGTTCGTGTCTCTGTCTGTCTATCTGTGTAAGTTATCTGTCTATCTATCTGTCTAATCGCTCTCGTCTCTCTCTCTCTCTCTCTTCTTCTCTCTCTCTCTTCTTCCTCTCTGTTTCTATCTATCTCTTCTCTCTTCTATTCTCCCTCTTCTGTTGCCTATCTTCTATCTTCTGTCTGTCTGCTCTTCTTCTAATCGCTCTCTCTCTCTCTCTGTGTTTCTATCTATTTATCTATTTGTCTGTCTGTCTATCTGTCTAATCGCCCCCTCTCTATCTCTCTTTCTACTTCTATCTATCTGTCTGCCTGTCTTTCTACTCCACTCTATACCTAACTATCTATCTATCTATCTATCTATCTATCTATCCATCTATCTTTGTATAACTGTAACACTCCTAATTTATATATCTATCTATCTATCTATCTATCTATCCTCTATTGTGTTTATATGTGACACTATTTATTGCTATCTTCATCGTATTGCATCTACGTACCTTTGCACATCTTTATCGTCTCTCTGAGGCAATACGTACATGAATAATCTCCTCGTCTGAGACCTAAAAGCTACAGACATTCGCACGTACACACGCACACGTACACACACGTACACACACACGTACACACAGTCACGCTTCACCGGCAGGAGTCGAAGGAGGTTGGAAGGGGGGTGGGGGGGGGGGGTGGGGGGAGGGGGGTGCGAGGTCACAAGGGGGTATGATGGGGGGGGGGGTTGAACAGTAAGCAAGAGAGCATTGACCGTCTCCCCCCTCCCCCTCCCCCCTCCCCCTCCCCCCTTCCCCTTCCTCCTCCTTTGGTCTCTCCCTCCCCCCTTTCTATCTTCTTCCTCCCCTTCTCTTCCTCTCCTTTCTCTCTTTCATCCCTTCCGCCTATCCCTTCGTCTCACCCCCCTCCTTCCCCCTTCCCCTTCCTTCTTCTCTCCCTCTCTCTCTCCCCTTTCCCCCTCCTTCTCTTTCCCTTCTTTCCTCCCTCCCCCTCCCTTCCCCCTTCCCTCCTCGCACCCCCTCCCCCTCTCCCTCTCCCCTTTTCCCCTCTTCATCTTTCCCTCTCCCTCCTCCCACTCCTTCCTTCCCTCCCTCCCCCCCCCTTCCCCCTTCCCTCCTCCCACCCCCTCCCCCT
>NW_023642803.1:0-2500 GCF_015228065.2 Penaeus monodon | reverse complement strand
ATGAAAATGGTGTTATGCAAAAATCTTCTTTCTTCATAAGTATTATATATTATATATATTTCTTCTACAATACAGATATGTAAACGCAATATAAACTATACCTATACATGGGTATAGGTATACACAGGTACACATACAGGAAGGTATATAGCTAATATCAACATTTATAAAGCTTTCTATTGTGATATATAAATAGATATATATCTAAGTATACAGATAGATAGACAGGTGTACAGGCCTATAGATTATCATTAAAGTAAAATAAAGTAAAATAACATAGCTCTAACTGTGACCTTTGCCCGCTGGAAAAGCATGCTGAACAGTCGCCCCAAATAACACTGAACAATGCTTGAACAGGGAGCTATATCCACAGTCGTTCACACTGCACACTGCTGTTAAGGTTGAAAATGCATTAAATATAAGTTAATGTTTCAAAATGGCAGCGCATTCAAGAGAGAGAGAGAGAGAGAGAGAGAGAGAGAGAGAAAGAGACAGAATCACACATATAGACAGAAACAGACAGACCGAGAAAGAGAAAAAAAAAAAAAACAGAGAGAAAGACAAAGAAAGAAAAAGAGAGAGAGAGGAGCGAGAGAGAAGAGAAGAGAGAAAAAAACAGCATCCCTCCCCCCCAAAAAAAAAAGAGTAATGCCCCCCCCCCCCTAAAAAAATAGTGAAGTGACATCCGGCAAACTTGGCTCCGACTTTGACTTCGTTTCTCAACAATGGGAATTTTCTTGCAACACTTTCCTTGGCAACATATGCAACACTGATGCAAGATTGATAAGGCTGATGTAGTTTTAGATCCTTGTTGTCTTATTGTCAGTATTGTTTTAATAATGAGATCATTTGTATTATCATCATTGCTGTTATTATTACTTCTATTGTTATTACCCTTATTAGCATATCGTTACTATAATCATTATTATTATTACTGTTATATATATCATTACTTTTATTGTTAATGTTATTGTTGTTGTTATCATTATCATCATTATTATTATTACTATTATTATTATCATCATCATAATTAGTATTATTATCATTATTGTTATAATAATGATAATAATAACAAAAATATTAATGATGATAATAGTATTGATAATGATAATAATAGTGATAATAATGATAATAATATAGTAAAAATAATAATAATAATATAATAATAATAATAATAATAATTATTATTATTATTATTATTATTATTATTTATTACTATCATCATCATCATCATCATCATTATCATCATCATCATCATCATCATTATTATTATGAAGGAGGAAGAGGAAGAAGAGGAGGAGAGGAAAGAGAAGAGAGTAGAGAGAGAGAGGAAGAAGAAAAAGAGGAAAAAAATGGAAAGGAAGAAGACGAAGGAGGAGAAGTAGGAAGAGGAAGAAGAGGAGGAAGAAGAGAAACATGGAATAAAGAATAGAAATGATACTAATAAATATAACATGAAACGATAATAAAGATGAAGAGGAGAAAACGACGATGAAGAAGAAAAATAACAAGAAAGAGAATAAGAGAAAACAAAGAAATAAAACTACGTACGAACTTACGTACACATAAATGCATATCTTCCCGTGCATACGTGTGTACATACATATATGTGTATGTTTGTGCGTGTACATACATATATGTGTATGTTTGTGTGTGTATACATATATGCGTGTGTTTGTGCGTGTACAAATATATATGTACATTTATGCGTGTACATGCAACATATATGTGTATGTTTGTGCGTGTATACATACATATAGGCCGCGGTGGCCGAGGGTTCGAGTCACAGGCCGGCGCGTTGTTCTCTTGGGCAAGAAACTTCACCTCGATTGCCTACCTAGCCACTGGGTGGCCAAGCCAGCTCAAGTCAGTGCCGGTCCCAGACCCGGGTAAATAGAGATGGTGACTCGATAAAAAAACCGGGCGGAAGGAAATGGCAAACCACCGCTCTAAATTGCCAAGAAAGTCATGGAAATCCATGATCGCCAACGTCCTTGTGGGACAGGGCACATGAAAAAAAAAAAGAAAGAAAAAAAAAAATATATATATATAGTATATATATATATATATATATATATATATATATATATATATATATATATATATAGTATATAGATAGTATATCTCGATAGACAACTTTCAAAATACTTGGAGTGCGGGCGTCTTGAGCCACGAGGGGGAGGGGGGAGGGGGGCACGGACATCTAGATTAGTATTTAAAAAGAAAAGGTTTTACAGAAAGAAGAAGAAGAAGAGGAGGAGGAGGAGAAGGAGGAGAAGTAGGAGGAGGAGGAGAAGTAGGAGGAGGAGAGGAGAAGGAGAAGGAAGATGAGGAAGAAGAGGAGGAAGAGGGGGAGGAGGAGGAGGAGGAAGATGACAAGGAAGAAGAAGAAGAATAGGAGGAGGTGGATAATGATGATCACGATGGTATGATTGATGACAATAGCAATGAAAAGAATGATTCGGTGGAGATGATGATAATGTGATAATGCAAGGTTTTT
>NW_023642802.1:0-9601 GCF_015228065.2 Penaeus monodon | reverse complement strand
AGGGAAAGCGAAAAGGGGTTGGGGGATAGCCTGTCTGGAGAAACGTTTTTTTTTTAGCTGCCGAAAGTATACCCGGCGGAAAAGCTAATGGGGGGACGTGGGATGTTTCCTTGTGTCGGCCGTAAGGACAAAGGGTTTTTTTTTTGGCGGTAAGATGTTTTTATTTAATTTATTTATTTTTTTTGGTTATTTACTTATTTTTTTTTTACATTTATTATTATTAAACAGAGTGGCTACGGCCGTTTTAGTTTTTTTATGGTTTTTTATCTTCGTTTTTTTTTTTACTTTTTTTCAAGTAGAGTTTTTTGGGGTTTTTCCCCTGTGTTTTTTCTTATTTTCAATGTTTCGCTTTTCTGGTGTTAAATTTTTACTTTTTAATTTTTTTTTTTTTTTTTTATCAATAAAAATTGTGTATTTTTTAAGATCCGTTGAGTGGAAAATTTCCTCTTTTTTTACTTAAAAAAACCCTTTTATTTAAAGGAGGGGGGGACCACATGATTTACCATTAACTTGGCTTTTTTCCTGTGGGCACAAGCAAAACTGTGGACTTTCCTTATTATCAGCCCTTAAGGGGCGGAACCACGCAACTCCCCTCGGAGTTTCACCCACGGCCTTTTTACCAGACGGAAAACCCTTTGCGGAAATTTAGGTTCTCCTTTCCTTTTTCTCTCACCCACGGCCCACGCTTTCCTTTTTTAATCTTTTTCACCACTCTTTCTAGGGGGGGACGTCCTTTCGATAACATTTGTATTGTTCCTGGACGTTTACTAAACCAACCGTGGGGTGGGCAGCGACTAATGGGGAAACCTAATTAAAAACAAAGGGTAATTAAAATTAAAGTAATTTAAGTTGATCACTAACCAAAATATGAAATACCAATAATCATTAATCATAACATGCATACGTTTTACCACATATTTATATTAAAAAAGCATATATTATAAAAAAATGTAATAATTTAACATGGCATATTTATTACCATGGGGATATATTGAAATTTTAATCTATGTTTATTATAATATAAAACAACATATACAAAAAATAAACCATATTACATACATATAAACATATAACATATATAATAATATAATTATATATATAATATATATAATATATTTTATATATATAATATAATATATATATATTAATTATATGTGTAATGTGTGTGTGTGTTGGTGTGGTGTGTTGGTAGGTTATGTATTGTATATGTAAAATAATCCACCAACACACTCAGGGGGGGGGGGCATACACAAAATATAATTATGTAACCCGAGTAAAAAGTAAAAAAAAATTAATATAATATGCATTAAAAGGACAGAATAATATCGTCCCCTATTATTGGGCAAAAACCTTGGATTTAGTATCTAAAATTCGTTGCACAAATAGATAAGATAATAAAAAACGTTGTGGTTGTGTGTGTTTTAAAATATAATATATATATATATATTATAATATTATATAATTATTATATTAAATTATAATAATATATTATATTATAATACCATATATTATTATATATTAATTACTATGGCATATATTACATAACATATAAATATATTATATATATATATATATATAATATATATATTTATATATAATATAATTAATAATTATATTTATATATTTTGTTTACGTACACCACAACAGATATACCACATGTAAATATATAACATATATAAAAAAAAAAATAAATACATATTATATTTAATATATATATATTATATTAATATATTTATATATTTATTTATATATTATGTAATGTTATTGCCAATACCATATGTATGTGTGTGAAAAAAATATAGGGACACCCCCAACCATTATACGGGTTTTACCACTTCACCCACCACATTCATGGGTGTTGTGGTTGTGTTTAAAATGTATGTTGTGGTTGTGTGTTGTAAAATTATATTTTGGTTCTGTGCCACACACCACACACAAAAAAAAACACGTGTTTATTAACATAGATGATAATATATATTATATATATTATTATATAATATATTATAATAAATATATATATATTAATATATATAATATAATGTATATATATATATATATATATAATATATATATTTATATATATATATTATATTGTATGTTTTACAAACAGATACAACACCACACCCAACACCCCACAATATATATTTTATATGTTTATGTATATGTATATATATATATAAAATATATATATATTAAATATATTTTTATTTATGTTTATTTTATATTATATATGTATATAATTAAATTATTATATTATAATATACATTATATATATAATATTATATATATTAATATATATTATATTATATATATATTATAAAATTTACATCCCACACCACCCACACACACCAACGTGTAAATAATATTAAATATATATATATATATATATATATTTATATATATAATTATATATTATATATAATATATATACATGTAAAATCTATATCTATAAAACGAAAATATAAATAATAATCTATATTTTAGATGGTTTTAACATATTATAAATATAATATTATATATATATTTTATATATATTTATTTACATATATAATATATATTATATATTTTAAATTTTATAATTAATTATTATTTATACAATTTTATATAATATATATATAAAAATATGTATATATATATAATTTTAATTATATATAAAATATTTTTATTTTTATGTGTGTTGTGTTGTGTGTGTGTTTTTGTGTGTTGTGTGTTGGTGGTGTGTGTGTTGTTGTGTGTGTGTTGTGTTGTTGTGGGTCTGTGTTGTTTTATATTGGATGGTATGTATGTGTATTGTGGTGTTGTGTGTTGGTTGTGTGTGTGTGTATACATGTATATATAATGTATATTGTCGTCTTTTATATATATTACTTATGTTTTAGTTAATAATAAGGGCCAAATTATTAAAAAAAGAAATGATACTAAGATTGGTAAAAACAAACAAAAAAACCAATAATTACCTGGCAAATGATAAATGCGTAAAGATAATAATGGTAGAAAAAAACAAAAAAATTTTGCACAAATCCCAATATACTGAAAATGAGTTTTCGGAAAACCCTCCTGGTTCAGATTATAAATAAGCAAAAATTGATTTTTTGTTTCCTTAAATAAAACAAAAAAAAAAAAAACTACAATATGTTTAATTGATTGTACGAAATTACCAACAACAATGGTAATGATAATGATGATACTGATACTGACCAATAAAGAATATCCCAATTAAATGATAAAAAATAAAAAACATTTAAATTAATATGACTATGACTGGGAAAAAGGCAATGATAAATTGTACTGCTAATAAACAGCCTCTTTCACCACTTAAAACAGTTTGACGGCTGATTTTAGATCGTTATATTCCTGGTGTAGTTTTCTACTTACAGAAATCGCTTTCTTGAAATAATCGTCAACGTGGGGACATTTGAACGAAAATTACAGTATTTTATAAATGAATTATCCTTTTTCCCTCCCCCTCTTGGTTCACCGGAAATTAAATGATTATAACAGTTAAAAAATTCTTGATTGTTCCATCTTGAAGTCCTTCTTGCAGGAATTTTGAGATACCTGAAGAATTTTAACACTAAAAAGCGTATTTACTTTTTCCACGAGGTTTTGTGGCAATTCCCTGCGGACAGTGAAGATTGTTTTCCCAAAAGCTACAATAATACGAGGCTTAGTGAATTGGAGGCATTGCCATTACTTCAATTGAACTTTTTCCTGATTTTGTTAATTGTCTATTTTCTTTTTGAGGTTTAAGCAACTGTTACAACGAGTAAACTAAGTAAAAAAATAAAGAAAAGGAACAAAAAAAAATTAGATAAATAAAAGGTTATCAATAAACTAATAAAAAAAAAAAAAAAAAAAACTTTCCATAAAAGTTAAAAAAATGACAAACAAAAAAAAAAAAAAAGGGTGATGTGTCTTTAAATTATGCATGTCATAAACAAACCCTGATGTTTCCATTTACTGAGTTGATATCATGACAATCAAAACAACATGAAAAATAAATTGCCTTGTTTACTACCTTAAATGCTGCCAGTCCAACTGGATGTCTTTTTATCGAAGTAAAGTCATTTCTCTCGCGAATCCACAAACGGTAAGCTCTGCATTTTTTTTTTTTTTTTTGTATCTGAATTTTGGATAAGATGAAGCTTTTGTTATGAAAATCCTGTTCCATCGCCTTTTTTTTGTGGATCCTCGTTAATCTTCAAGGCGCTTTGATTATTTCCCTTAAAAAAAACATGTTTGCTATTTTACGCCCGCGCCACACGGTTGGAAAAAACCTTCATTTTTGTTGGGGCTTTCAGCTTAAGATTTCCAGTCAGAAGCGTGATACACATTTTTATTGAATAATTCAAGTAAAATGCTTCAGTTTTATTATATTTTGTTTTACGGGAAATTCAACATGGTTTACGTGTTCCTGATACAAAAAATTCGTATTATATATGGTATATATATATATTATTATATTATATATAATATATATATATTATATTATAATATATTATATATATTATATTATATATATATTAATAATATTAACATATATACGGAATTTTTGTTATCAGGGACCACGTACCATGTGATTTCGTAAAACAAAAAAAATAAAAAACTGGAGCATTACTTGGAAATTTATCTTCATAAAAAATGTATCCACGCTCTGGGGACTTGATCTTAAAGCTGAAAAGCCCAACAACAAAATGGAAAGGTTTCCCAAAAAAAAAACCGTGTGGGCGCGTTAAATAGCAAAAAAACATGTTTTAAGGGAAATAATCAAAAGCGCTTGAGAATTTACGAGGGAATCACAAAAAAAAGGGCGATGACAGATTTTCATAAACCAAACAAAGCTTTCATTCTTATTTCAAAAAATTCAAGGATACAAAAAAAAAAAAAAAAAAAAAAAAAAATTGCAAGAGGCTTTACCGTTGTTGATTTTCGCGAGGAGAAAAAATGGACTTTACTTCGATTAAAAAAAGGGAATCCAAGTGGGACTGCAGCATTTTAAAGGTAGTAACAAAAGGGCAATTATTTTTTTCATTTGTTGTTTGAATTGTTCATGATATCACCTCAGTAATGGAAACAATCAGGTGTTAAGGGGGAACATGGCATAATTAGACACAATCCACCTTTCGTTTCGTTTTTTGTTCATTTTACTTTTTTATTTGGAAAGTTATTTTTTTTTTTTTTTTAAGTTGATAACCTTTATTTTATCTAAATTTTTTTTTTGTCCTTTAATCTTTTTTTACTTAGTTTACTCGTGTTTAACAGTTGCTTAAACTCAAAAAAAAAGAAAAATAGGAACAATTACAAAAAAATCAGGAAAAAAAGTCATTGAAAAGTTATGGGGCCAATGCTCCAATTTCCCCACTAGCCTCGTAATTATTGTTAGCTTTTTGGGAAAAAAACAAATCTTCACTGTCCGCAGGGAATTGCCACAAAAAACCTCGTGGGAAAAAGTAATACGCTTTAAGTTGTTTAAAAAAAATCTTTCAGGTATCCTCGATTTCCTGCAAGAAGGGACTTCAAAGATGGAACAATCAAGGAATTTTTTACAACTGTATTTAAATCATTTAATTCCGGTGAAACCAAGAGGGGGGAGGGAAAAGGATAATTCATTTATAAAAAAAATTACTGTAAATTTCGTTTAAAAAAAATGTTTCCACGTTGGACGATTATTCAGAAGCGATTCTGTAAAGTAGAAAAACTACAACCAGGGAAAATATAAAAAAAACGATTCTAAATCAAGGCCGTCAAAAAAACTGTTAAAGTGGTGGAAAAGAGGGCTGTTATTAGCAGTTTACCAAAATTATCCATTGCCTTTTCAGTTATAGTTTATTTTCATATTAATTTATGTTATTTAATCATTATTGATAATTCTTATTGGTCAAGTTTTTCAGTATATCTTCCATTATTCATTTACCATTGTTGGTATTTCGTTAAATTTTTCAATTAAACCATTAAAAATATTGTAGGTTTTTTTTTTTCTGTTTATTTAAAGGAACAAAAAATTAATTTGCTATTATTAATCTGACCCAGGGAGGGTTTCGAAAAAAACTCATTTTTCAGTTATATGGGGAGTTTGTGCATTGTTGTTTTTTCTACCAATTATATCTTTTACGCAATTTATTCATTGCCAGGTAATTATTGGTTGTTGTTACCAAATCTTAGTATTCATTTTCTTTTTTTAATAATTCTTAATAATTTTGCCCTTATTATAACTAAAAAAAAACATAAGTAATATTATTACCAGGGGGGAACGAACATATACAATATTATTATTACATGATTATACCACCACACACACCACACCCACACCACCACCAACCAAAAACAACATACACATACAATCCCATATATACACACAGGGGGGGACACACAACCCCCCACCCACCACCAACACCACCCACACACACCAACACCCACCACACACACAACCACCCACCCCCCACACCCAACACACCACACACAACACACACCCCACCACCACACCACCCACATTATATATATATTATATATATATAAAAATATATTATAATATATATATTACATATTTATTAATATATATATTTTATATTATTGTATAATAATATATTATATTATATAATATATATATATGTAAAAAACAATTCTAATATATAAGATATTTATGTTTTTATATATTCGTTATAGATATAGATATTTTTAACATGTATATAATATATTATATAATTATATAATATATATATTATATTATAATATATTATATATATAATATATTTATATTTTTTAAAACGTGTTGGTGTGTGTTGGGGTTGTATATGTATATAATATATGAATAATATTATTATATATTATATAATTATATATAATATTATATAATATTATATTATAATAATATATTAATTATATATTATTAAAATATTAATATAATATATATATACAATAAATATATAATATAATATATCATATATATATTAATTAATATATAACATAAATAAAAAAAACATAAAAAAATATATATATTATTATGTGTGTGTGTGTGGGGGTGTGTAATCTTTGTTTTGTTACATACATTATAATTATATATATTATATATATATATATTATTATATTATATATATAATATATTATAAATATATATTATAATATATATATATAATTATATATTATATTCAATCTATGTATAAAACAACGTGTTTTTGTGTGTTGTTGGTGTTGTGGCACAGGGACAAATTATTTAATTTACACACCACACAACCCAACACAAATACATTACCACCCACCACACCACCCCAACACCCATGAAAATTGTGGTGGAGTGTAAACCGTATATGTGTGTCTATATTTTACACCACATAACATAATGTATTGCATTAACATAAACATATATATATAATAATATAAATATATATTTATATATATATATATATATAATATAATATGTAATGTATTTTTTTATATAATGGTTATAATTTTTTACATGTGTTATATCTGTGGTGTTTACGTAACAAAATAATAATATATATATATATATATATATATTAATATTATATATATTTATTTTAATATATATATATATATAAATATATTATTATATATATAATAATAATATAATAATATATAAACACCACCAACCACCACGTTTATTAATTTCTTATCTATTTTTTGCCACGAAATTTTTAGTTTTTTACTAATTCAAGGTTGCCATAATTAGGGAACGATATCTTGTCTTTATTGCATATATATAATTTTTTTTTTTACTTTACGGGTTACAATATTATTGTTTATTGGTCTGAGTGTGTTGTGGGATTTATGTTTACATTAACATTACATACCCTACCACACCACACCACCAACCACCACCCACACACATTACACATATATATAATAAAAATAATTATATATATTATATTTTATATATTATATTATTAATATATATTATATTATATAATAATATTATATATGGTTATATGTATAATGTTATGTATAATGTTTGTATATGTTTTATTATTATTAATATTACATAGATAAAAAATTTTTCATATAATATCCATGTTTTATTATTGCATTGTATATAATAACATTTCTTATATATTATGCTTTTTTAAATATATATGGTGTAAAAAAACGTATGCATGTATGATTATTGATTATGTATTCATATTGTTAGTGATCAACTTAAATTTACTTTTTAATTACCCTTTTTTTAAATTAGGGTCATTTAGTCGCTGCCCCCCCCACGGTGGTTTAGTACGTCCAGGGGAAAACCAATACATGTATCGAAAGGGACGGTCTAGAAAAAGAGTGTGAAAAAAGATAAAAAAAAGGAAAAAGCGTGCGTGTGGAGAAAAGGGGAAAGGAGGAACCTAAATTTCGCAAGGGTTTCCGTTCTGGTAAAGCCGTTGGTTGAAACTCCGAGGGGGAGTTGCGGTTGGGTCGCCCTTAAGGGCTGGATATTAAGGAAAGTCAGTTGCTTTGCCCCACAGGTAGCCAAAAAAGTATGGGTAATCCATTGTGTCTCTTAATAAATAAAAAAGGGTTTTAAGTAAAAAAGAGGAAAATTTTCACTCCACGGATCTTAAAAAAAAATTACACATTTTATTGATAAAAAAAAAAAAAAAAAAAAAATTAAAAAGTAAAAATTACAACCAGAAAGGCGAAACATTGAAATAAAAAGAACACAGGGGAAAAAAAAACCCCAAAAAAACTCTACTTGAAAAAAGTAAAAAAAAAAAAAAAAAAAAAAGGAAAAAAAAAAAACCATAAAAAAAACAAAATAAAAAAAAAAACGGGCCGTAAGCAACTCTGTTTAAATATATAAAATGTAAAAAAAAAAAAATAGTAATAAACCAAAAAAAAATAAATAAAATAAAATTAAAAAAAAACATTTACCGCCATAAAAAACCTTGTTGTCCTTACGGCCCACACAAGAAAACATTCCCACGTCATTAGCTTTTCCGCCGGGGTTTATAACTTTCGGCAGCTAAAAAAAAAAAAAAGGACGTTTTCTCCAGACAAGGCTTATTCCCCACCAACCCCCTTTTCGCTTTTTCTTCTTTTATTTGTTGGATTTTTTTTGGCTATCAAAACCAAAAGGCGGCCATGGTGGCCAAGGTTATTAAGCCAATGGAATCCTATTAATTCTGTCCAATCTACATAAGGTTCATTAAAGGTTTTTTTGTCTCCCTTTAAAAAGTGAATCCCTTTACTGATTGATTTTTTTTCATCATCTGATTAAAAAAAAAATGTTTTGAGAGTGTAAAAATTTCTTTATTTTTTAATTTGGAAAAAAATAATTTTTTTTATTTCTTTTTGTCTTTGTGTGTTGTATATTTGATTTGCAGACTGTAAAAAAGATTATGGTTTAAGGGTAAGGCTGGTGTTTTACAGGGGTGACATTTGTGGGGGGGGGAATTTTTTTTCCAATGTAGGGAGTGAGGTGGTTGTTTTAAAAAATCTCGTTGGGGCGTTGGACCCTAAGGCGGGCCAAAAAAACCACCAACCTCCCTCCCTTCTGTCTTTTCCTGGTGGGATGTATTCTTACAGTTTCTATTTTTTGTTTTTTGTTTTTGTTTGTGATTTGGGGAGGTTTTTTTTTTTTTTTTTTTTTTTTTTTTTTTTTTTTTTG
>NW_023642799.1:12500-39463 GCF_015228065.2 Penaeus monodon | reverse complement strand
GGGTTTTTTTTTTTTTTCCCCAAACCCCTTTTTTTTAAACCTTTTTTGGAAAATTTTTTTTTTTTTAAAAATTTAATTTTTTCCCTTTTGGGTTAATTTTTCTTTTTTTAAAAATAAAAAACGCCACTTGGAACCCCGCTTTTGAGGGAAAAAATTTTTTTTTTGGTTTTTTGGGCCCGGGGGGGGGTTTTTTTTTTTTTTTTTTTTGGGGTTTTGGTTTTTTTAGGGGTTTTTTCCCTCTTAAAAGTTTCTATTTTTTCCCGTGTCATGCCCATTTTAAACCCCTTGTGGAGAGGCGGAGTCCCGGGGGGACCAAAAAACATTTCCCCCTTGGCCCGCCTTTTATCCTCTAATTTTAAAAGGATCATTACTTTGGGTCCCGTCTATTCCCCCAACCCCACAACAACGAAACCACACCCCACACACACCACACACACAACCCCACACACACACACACACACACACAAAACACACACACACACACCCCAAAACATACACCACACACAACATTAACACCCACCCCCACACACACAAACACACACAAATATACATATAAATAATTATATATATATATATATATATAATATATTATATATATATATATTAATTAAAACTTACATTTTTATTATATTATTATATATATATAAAAATATTAATATATATATTATATATATATTTAACATATATTATAAATATTATATATTATAAAAATTATATTATATATATATTATAATATGTTCCCACACACCCAAACCACACAACACACACCCCACACACAACCCACATTATATTATATATATATATATATAAAATATATATATATATTTTAATAAAAACACACACACACACACACACACACCCACACACACACACACAACACACACAAAAAAAAAAAAATAAAAAATATATATATTAATATATAATATAATATATATAATATATATATAAATCCCCCCCAAAAAACACACACACACACACACACCCAACACACACAACACACACCCCCAACACCACACACCACACACACACACACAAAACAACACACACCACACACAAAAAAAAAAAAAAAAAAAAAAAAACTATATATATATTTTTTTTTTTGTGTTTTTTTTTTTTTTTTTTAATATATATTTTTATATATATTTATATATATTTTATATAATATATATATATATTATATTATATATTTTTTTGGTTGTGTGTGTTTTGGGGGTTTGTGTGTTGTTTTTTTTATTATTTATTATATATTTTTATATATATTAAAACTCTATATTTTTTTTTTTTTGGTGTGTGTTTTTGTGGGGTGTTTTGGGTGTGTGGGGGTGTGTGTGTGTGTTACAGTCAGGGGGAAATCTAGACTTAATGGGGAAATGATACAGATTCATAAAAAAGCGCTGACTATATCAAATGTGACAGATTTTACACAGATTATACTCTATTACGACGCCCTGGGAACGAACCGTTAGGCTTAACAAGAAAAAAATTTTTATTTTGAAGTTTAAAACCAGAGGTTTTTTGTTTGGGGAACCAACTATAACCGAAAAACATTTGGATTTGTAAATAAATTGAAAAAAAACTAAAAATACAAAACAATATTAAAAATAAACCCTTCACAATTTATATCTATATATCTATCTTCCCCTTTCTATTTATCCATCATATTATGAAAATTACACATACACAATACAAAACCCAAACATACATACATACAAACATACATACATACATAATAATAAAATCATACATACATACAAAAAATACATACATACTCATACATCATCATACATACATACATCCCTACATACTACATCATACATAAAAAACAACATCATACATACACAACACACACACACACACACACACCACACCAAAACACACACACACACACAACACCCCCACCACAAAACACAAAAACATATATATATATATATTATAATAATTTTATTATATAAATATATATTATATATATAATTATTATATATATATGCGTGTGTGTGTGTTTTTCTGAAACGGGTCTAGATCAGAGATTTTTTTTCTTGTTAGCTAGACGGTTCGTTCACCGTGTAAAAGAGTATAATCTTGTAACATCTGTCACTTTTTGATAAGTCAGCGCTTGTTTATGAATTCTGTATATTTTCCGCTTAAGATCTAGACTTTCCACTCGACTGTGAATTTTAAAGTCCAGTTTAATTTTTTTTGTGATCTTTAAACATTTCGGGGAAAAAAAAGGTCTTTTTAAATTTCTTTTTTCCCTGGAGTATATAAGGGGGGCATGTAATAAAATTTATGTTTTTTTTTTAAATTGAAAAAGAGTCATCTGCTTTTCATTTCCCAAACATATGTTTAGTGTTTTTCTCTCTCTCTTTTCCCCCCCCCTCTCTCCCTCTCCCCCTCCCCCCCCTCTCTCTCTCTCCTCTCTCTCTTTCTCTTTTTCCTCTTTTCCTTTTTTTCTCTTTCCTTTTCCTTCTTCCCCCTTGTTTCCTTTTTTCCTTTTTTTCCTCTTTAAAAAACCTGGGTGGGCCTTTTTTTTCAGAAATTTTATATTTTTTTTTATTTTTTTTCTTCCTTCGTATCTTTAAGCATTTTGGCCCTTTTTTCAGCCAAGATTTTTTTTTAGTTATTGTTTTTTTCTTTAATCCCTGTCTTTAAAATTCCTTTGGCTTCATTGGCAAAAGATTTTTTTTAAGCCCTTTGGGGTTTTTTTTCTTAATTTCCCCGTTGTTAATGTTTTTAGGTTTATTTCCCCTTGGTTTTTGTTTTTAATTCCCTTTTTTTTTGTTTTTCCCAGAATTTTTATTATTGCGCCAGGAAAAATTTTTTAACTTTTTCCTTCCTAAAAATTTCACATTTTCAGTTTTTTTCCCTTTTCTAATGAAAAAGAAAGAAAAAAAAAGGCTCCGTAAATAAATTTTTTAAAGGCCCCTTTTGTTGTAAAGGTTTAGGTTTTTGTGTGTTGGGTGTGTGTTGTGTGTGTGTGTGTGTGTGTTGTGTGTGTGTGTGTGTGTGGTGTTTGGGGTTTTTGGGGGCAGAATGAATTTCCCCAAAGGGTTGGGTTTTTTTTTTTTTGGGTTTTTTGTGTGTGTTTGTGTGTGTGTTTTGGTGGGTGGTTTGTTTTTGGGTTGCGTTTTTTTTTTTCCCCCCATGAATTTTTTTTGGGTTGGTTTTTTTGGGTGTGTGTGTGTGTGGGGGGTGGGTGTGGGGTGTGTGGTTGGTTTTTTGGTTTTTTTTTTAAAACTTTTCCCGTTTTTTTTCCCCAAATTATTTTTGTGTTGTGTGTGGGGTGTGTGTGTGTGTGTGTGTGTGGTGGTGTGTGTGGTGGTTGTGTGTTTTGTTTTAGAAAAATTTTATTTTCCCCCAAAAAAAAATAATTTTTTTTTTTTTTTTTTTTTTTTTTTTTTTGTGTGTTTTTTTTTTTTGTTGTGGTTGTATTTTCACTAAAAGAAACCCCCCCCCCTTTTAAAAGCCTTAAAGGAAATTTTCCCATAAGTGGGGAAAAAGGGGGGGTGGGTTTTGGGGGGGGTTTTTTTTTTTTAAAAAGGGGGTTTTATTAAATAAAAAAGAAAAGTTTTGGCCCCAAATTTTGGTCATCTTGATTAATTTTCCCCCAAAAAAGGGGGTGGGGGGGTTTTTTGGGGGGGGTTTTTTTTTTGGGGTTTTTTTTGTGTGTTTTGGGGTTTTTTTAAGGGGGTTTTAAGAAAAAATTAAAAAATCTTAAAAAAAGAAAACCAAAATTTAATAATTTTAAAAATTTTTTAGGGGGGGTTGGAGTTTGGGTTTTTAAAAGGGGAAAAAAAAAACCCAAAAAAAAATAAAAAAAAAAATCATTATTAAAAAAAAGAAAGGAACACATATTTAAAGGGTGTGGTTTTGGGTTTTGTTTTGGAAATAAAAAATAAAAAAAAAAAAAAATAAAAAAAATTAAATAAATGAATATTTTTTAATTTATTCTGGTTTGTTGTTTGGTTTTGGTGTTTTTTGTGTCGTGTTTGTGTATAATATTAAAATATTATAATTTTTATTATATATATATATATATTATATATATATAATAATATTATATATATTTTTAAATTTATTTTTTAAAAAATAAAATTTTGTGTTTTATTTGGGTTGTGTGTGGGGTGGTGTGTGGGTGTGTGTTTGGGGGTTTGTGGGGGGGGGTTTGGGGAGGGGAGGGGGGGGGGGGAGGAGGGGGGGGAGAGGGGGAGGGGGGGGGGAGAAAAAGGGGGTGCCACCCCCACCCCCCAAAACCCAAAAATTTTTTGTGTTTTTTATTTTTTTTTTTTTTTTTTTATTTTTTAAATTTTTTTTTTTTTTATTTTTTTTTTTAAAATTGTTTTTAAATTTTTTTTTATTTTTTTTTATTATTTTTTTTTTTAATTTTTTTTAAAAAATTTTTGTGTTTAGTTGGGATGATATGCTTTTATTTTTTTTTATTTATTTTTTTTTTTTTTATTTTTAATTTTTTATTTTTAAAAATTATATTTTTTTTTTTTTTTTATTTTTTTTTTGTTGTTTTTTTTTTCCCCCATCCCCCCCTCCTCCCCCTTTGTAAACCCTCTTCCCTCCTTCCAAATTTTTTTTGGGGAAAAATTTCCTTTTTTTCCCCGCTCTCTGCATTGGGTTGCACTGTTTACCCTCGCGCATAACTTGCAATGCTATTCATCATAATTTGTCATCTGAACTGCCAGGCTTTACTTGTGGTGCAGATGGCAGGTTGAAGCTTTGTGCATACGTTTTTTTTTTTTCTTCTTCTTCTTCTTTTTTCTTTCTCACTCATTATACCATAAAAGTGACAAGCTTTTAGCCTGTGTAACTTAATTTACTTTTCTTTGATGAAAATAATAATAATAATAATAATAATAATAATAATAATAATAATAATAATGATAATAATAATAATAATAATAATAATAATATCAATGATAATAATAATAATAATAATAATAATAATGATAATGATAACAGTAATAATAATAATAATAATAATAATAATAATAATAATAATAATGATGATAATGATCATCTTGCTGACATTTTCATTACATAATCATTATTATCATCATCTGCGCCATTAAAATTGTTATAATCATTATTACCATTATATTACTGTTAGCTTTAGTGTTAGTATTTTATCTTTTGATATTTTCATTGTAATCACTGTTATCATTATTATCATTAATATTATTATTATTCTCATTCTCATTGTTGTTATCACTATTACTATTGGCATCATTATGATTATTATCATTATTATTGTCATTATTTTAATATTATTATGATTATCATCATCATTACATCATCATCATCATCATCATCATTTTCGGTAGAAGAACAGAGCATCGAAAGATTTTTGATATTATAGAAACCCAAATAATATGAGTATAAGCGGAAAAAATGTGCGATTTACTTGTTATTCAATCAATCAGCTAACGCACAGCCGCATCCACCGTTCACGGCAGAAAGGTCCTCATCCCATCTCTAGCCCCTAGTGCCAGAAAGGTCCTCAGCCCACCTCTAGCCCCTAGAGCCAGAAAGGTCCTCAGCCCACCTCTAGCCCCTAGTGCCAGAAAGGTCCTCAGCCCATCTCTAGCCCCTAGAGCCAGAAAGGTCCTCAGCCCACCTCTAGCCCCTAGCGCCAGAAAGGTCCTCAGCCCACCTCTAGCCCCTAGTGCCAGAAAGGTCCTCAGCCCACCTCTAGCCCCTAGTGCCAGAAAGGTCCTCAGCCCACCTCTAGCCCCTAGTGCCAGAAAGGTCCTCAGCCCACCTCTAGCCCCTAGAGCCAGAAAGGTCCTCAGCCCACCTCTAGCCCCTAGCGCCAGAAAGGTCCTCAGCCCACCTCTAGCCCCTAGCGCCAGAAAGGTCCTCAGCCCACCTCTAGCCCCTAGTGCGAGAAAAGTCCTCAGCCCACCTCTAGCCCATAGTGCCAGAAAGGTCCTCAGCCCACCTCTAGCCCCTAGAGCCAGAAAGGTCCTCAGCCCACCTCTAGCCCCTAGTGCCAGAAAGGTCCTCAGCCCACCTCTAGCCCCTAGTGCCAGAAAGGTCCTCAGCCCACCTCTAGCCCCTAGTGCCAGAAAGGTCCTCAGCCCACCTCTAGCCCCTAGAGCCAGAAAGGTCCTCAGCCCACCTCTAGCCCCTAGGCCAGAAAGGTCCTCAGCCCACCTCTAGCCCCTAGCGCCAGAAAGGTCCTCAGCCCACCTCTAGCCCCTAGTGCCAGAAAGGTCCTCAGCCCACCTCTAGCCCCTAGCGCCAGAAAGGTCCTCAGCCCACCTCTAGCCCCTAGTGCCAGAAAGGTCCTCAGCCCACCTCTAGCCCCTAGAGCCAGAAAGGTCCTCAGCCCACCTCTAGCCCCTAGAGCCATAAAGGTCCTCAGCCCACCTCAAAGCCCCTAGTGCCAGAAAGGTCCTCAGCCCACCTCTAGCCCCTAGTGCCAGAAAGGTCCTCAGCCCATCTCTAGCCCCTAGAGCCAGAAAGGTCCTCAGCCCACCTCTAGCCCCTAGCGCCAGAAAGGTCCTCAGCCCACCTCTAGCCCCTAGCGCCAGAAAGGTCCTCAGCCCACCTCTAGCCCCTAGAGCCAGAAAGGTCCTCAGCCCATCTCTAGCCCCTAGTGCCAGAAAGGTCCTCAGCCCACCTCTAGCCCCTAGTGCCAGAAAGGTCCTCAGCCCACCTCTAGCCCCTAGTGCCAGAAAGGTCCTCAGCCCACCTCTAGCCCCTAGGCCAGAAAGGACCTTAGCCCATCTCTAGCCCCTAGCGCCAGAAAGGTCCTCAGCCCACCTCTAGCCCCTAGCGCCAGGTCTGGTCAATCCCCCCCCATGCTGTCCTTCCTATGCTGTCCCGTGGGCTATGGCAGAAATCGCCTCCCTTGTCATGTGATGCCGTCATAAGATCATCATCAATAACGGTATGCTCATGTTTGAGCAGCCGTGGACCTCTCCACCATCCTTCGCCACTAAACTCGATCTTACGCTTTTCTTTCCACTTGTACCATCGACAACCCGCAAATATCTTTGATATTGTCGCTCAATCTTGTCTTTGGTTTACCTCTTCCTCTGTTTCCTATCACCATCCCTGTCAGCAAGTCTTTCTCAATACTTTTACTTCTCATCACATGACCAATAAACTTTAATTTCCTCCTGTTCAAGATGTCCAACAGTCGGTCTTTACAATTTATTTTTCTCAGCACTTCATCATTCGTCTTCTTCTCTGTCCAGCTAATACGCAGTACTCGTCTGTAACACCACATTTCAAAACTATTGATCTTTTTCTTGTCTATATACTTCAGCACCCAACACTCAGAACCATATGATGCAATTGGGAAAACTAATGAGTTCAATAATCTCAGCTTTGTCCCTAAGGTAATGCTTCAGTCTTTCCAGATGTTATTGAGAGCAATTGTGGCGTTTTTGGCAATGGTAATTCTTCTTTTTATCTCCGGTGAATCATCATATGTATTAGTTAAAACAGCTCCAAGATAAGTGAACTCTTTCACATTTTCCACAATCATTCCTTTGATTGTAACATTTCATCATTTTTCATTCCCGGGTTATCTTTGAATCTTCTTTGATCTTATTTTTCTTGGCTTAAAAAACAAGCCACCCTTTTCCCGCTTGTTTTCTCTAACTTTTTATTTAGTTTTTTGGTTCAGTAAACCACTGCGGCAATCAAAACTATATCATCGGTTAAACCTCGTTTATTTTTTGTATCCTCCCAACATCCACATTTTCCTTCAAAATTTCTAGAGCACCTCGCAAAAATTTGTTTAAGAATAATGTTAAAGAGGGGGAACAAAAGGCAACCTTGTCGTAGTCCTTTTTTTGTTCAAAACCATTCTTTTAAAACCCAAAATTTTGGTTTTTTACAGCGCTTGTTTTGGTTTTACGGGGGCTTTTTTTATTTGGGATGATGTTTTTTGGAAATTCATATGGGTTCATGTTTTTCCCCGAGGATATGGGATAAAACCGTAAAAAAAGCTTTACAAAACGAGAAACACGGGTTGGGTCTTTTTGATGTTCTCGTTTTTATTATAAATCTTTTAGATTTAGAATCGGGTTTTTCTGGTCCCTTTCCGGGGGGAAAACCCTGCTTGCCCCCTTTCTGAAATTTCCTCTTTTTAAACTTAAAACTTCATTCTTTCGGCAAAATTTTCAACAAAACTTTGCTGCTGTGACTTATTAATGCAATTGTCCTTTTTTTTGTTGCTTTGGGGAGTGCGTCCCCCTTTTTTTGGGGAAAGGGGAGAAAAGGTTTGTTTTCCCCAGTCTTTTTCCTTCTTTTTTCCATATTTTTGTACAGAGTTTGTAGAAAAAGTATTAAAATTTTCGCCCATTTTTAAATTATTTTGCTGTTTTTTCCCATCTTTTCCCCGGGCCCGTTATTTTTTACTTTTTTATGGTTTTTAAAACTTCGTCTGCGTGGCGGTGGTTCATTTTTCGTTGTCATTGGTCAATTAATGTTTTTGTTAGATCTTTATTTTTTTTTGATAGGTTGAACAATTTTTGATTCCATTATCTTTGACTTTTTTTCCATCACAAAAAACAATTTCCATCTTCAGTTTTGTAGTGTCCTTTTTGTATTTTAAATTTTCGTGTGATTTTTTCGTACTCCTTGGAAAGATTTTCTTTGGGTTGTCTTTTTGGGATAGAACATTTTTCAGTTCTCTGGAAAGTTCATTTAAATATTTTTCCTTATTTGTCGCAAATTTCTTTGAATTTTTGTATTTTTTTTTTGAAAATTTCTTTTTCAACCCGGTTTTTGTACCCTTTTTATTTTAAGGGATTTTCTTGTTTCAATTTCCCCCTTTGGGTTTTTTTTAGATATCTTTTTTGGGGATGTTTTTAAGCAGTGCTCAGCAGGAGTTCTTTTCCTTCTTCCCCCAAAATCATTTGGGTTTTAAATTTCAAATTGGGTTTAAATATTTCAAAATTTTTTTTTCACTGTAATTCCCGTAATTGGGTTTTCAAGAGTTTTGTGTCGAGCTTTTTGAGGTGGGGTTGGACGTCCACTTTTTTTAGTCTTAAATTTTAAAATCGTAGTTAGTAGTTTTGGGGGGTCCTGTTGCAGTCGGGACCAGGGCTTGTTTTGGCCCCTTTTTTATGCAAATTTTTTTAAAATTTTTTGGGTTTAGCACAATGTAGTCAATTTGGGGCTTTTTCTTTTTTTCTTGGGGAAAAAACCCCCTGTACAAATGTCTTTGGGGGGTTTTTTGGGCAAAAAATTTGGCCCAAAACTAGATTTTTTGTACTACCGAATTTAATAAAATTTTACCCCTTTTTTTTTATCTCCAAAGGGCCCAATTTTCCACAGGTGTCATTTTTAAAATCATTTTTTCCTACTTTTTGGGGATGAGGGCTCCCCTGTTATTTTTACATCTCTGTTTTGGGGGTTGTGTCTAAAATATCTTTGGGGAGAGTATAAAAAAATTTTCCCTTTTTTTCTCACTTGCAAGTTGGTTTGGTTTCCCTAGCATTGTATAATTTCTAATGTTATGAGGTTTTGCTTTTATTCTGACTTTTAAAATGGGGATCATTTATTGGCCTTTTACCCAATTATGCATTTTCCCGTTTTTTTTTTGAGAACATAGCAACTACGGGGGCTATAATTTTCCCTTTTTCTTTTTTGAAAAAAGAACGGGCTTGTTTTCTTTTGTTTTTGAAACTTCCCTTATTTTCAATTTGGGTTTTACTTATTCCTGTTTTGGGAAAGTTTTTAAACTATTTCCTTTCGTTACAGCCCCAAAGTAATTTTCCCATCTCTTTCATTTTACTTACGTTCCACGTTTCCCATTTTTAATTTGGTTTTTTTAAATTTAACCCGTTTTCTTTATCTTTTTTGGGCCCTTTCCGTGAAATTTTTAAAAAATTTTCAGCCTGGTTTCCCACTGAAATAACGCCCCCCCTTGATAACCCCCGCGGGGGGGATGTTGGGAAGAATTATCATTTCTGTATTTTTAAACATTGGTGTAAGGTTTGTCAGGAGAAAAAAAAAGTTTATGAAAACCCCCGGCTCCTTCTCAACTCGCAAATCTCCCCAAAATAAGGGGAAATATCTCTGGGCCCCTTTTAAAAAAGTTTCACTGTAATACGCCAGACTATTTTTTTGGTGAAAAACCTAAAACATAGAAAAAAAGGTGTTTTCACCCGATATCCACTTTCCCGGGTCCGAAGTTTCAACCCCAGCCCTGGTTTTAGGGGGCTAATAGGGTTTCCTATCCTTGTTCAAGGGAACCCCAGGGTGCAGTTTATTGTCTTACCCAGGACAACGTCATAAGATAGTAAACTGAAAAAGAATGGACAAAATGATGAAAATGGAATGAAACTGATGACGGGAATTCAAGAATTGATGAATAACTATATTATCCCATGAACGGATTTACAATTTACAAAGATGATTGTGATAAAGGAATATGTAGAAGGGACTAAAAAAAAAAAAAAAAAAAAAAAAAAAAAAAAAAAAAAAAAAATTAAGCCATCACCTCGTTTTAATTTTTTTTTTAATTTTGGGACAAAAATTTTTTTTCCTTTAATAATTCTTGTAATGGGATACCCTTCCCAATGTGCTAACAAAGTCAGTTTCATCCGCTTTCCCAAAAGGGCATTATCGTTTAATAAAATTTTAAACCTTTAAAATACACAAACCAAAACACCACACACACACACACACACACAACACCACCACACACAACACCACACACACACCCCAACACACACCCCCCACATTAAAACGCAAACACATGCCACACAAAATTTTGTTTGGTGGGTGGGGTATTGTGTGTGGTGTGTGTGTGTGTGCATTGTGCTATATATATATCCCATATTAAAAAAAATATTATATATTTTATATTAATTATATATTTTATATAAAATTAAATAAGATAAAAAACCGTGGCCACTTTCTCGATGTCGATATGGCTTTATTGTATCTAGCCACCCCCGATGTAATTGTTCAAAATACTAAATATATATATATTATATATATAATATATAAAAAATATATATTATTTTTAAAATATATTATAATATATTAGGTGTGTGTGGGTGTGTTGTGTGGTGGGTGTGTTGTGTGTGTTTGTGTGTGTGTGTGTTGTATGATTACATATCTATAATAAACAATATATGTTATAATATTTTAATATTTATATTTTAAAATATTAAATTATATATGTTGTTGGGGTTGTGTTGTATGTAATTTTATATATATATTATAATATATTATATATATATATTTATTATTATTTTTTAAAATATAATTTTGGTATGTTGTATGGGTTACAACATATTTTATATATTATTTAAAATATATATATTTAATATTTTTTAAATTATTATTATTTATTAATGTATGCGTATTGTGTTGGTTACTACATTATATAATTAAAATTATATATATTATATTATATATATATAAATTATATGTGTGTTTGTGTGTGTGTGGTGTTGTGTGTGTGTGTGTGTTGTGTATGTGGTAGGGGTTATGCATTGTGGGTGTGTGTGTATGTGTGTGTGTTGTGTTGCATGTATGTCGTGTTAGGGTGTTGTGTGTGTGTGTTTGTGTGTTGCGGTGTGGGGTGTGTGTTGAGTGGGGGTTTGTGTGTGTGTGTGGTGTGTTTTTTGTGTGTGTGTGTGTGTGTGTGTGCGCGCGGTGTGTGTGTGTGTGTGTTTGTGTGTGCAGGTGTGGTGTTGTGTGGTGTGCCGCGCGGTGGGGTGTGTTGTGTGTGTTGTGGTGCATGTTTGTGTTTTGTGGTGTGTGTGTTGTTTGGTGGTGTTAGTGTTTTTATTATTGATATGAATATATAGATGGGTAATATATTCTATATATTTTACTTATTTTGGTATTAGGTATACGTATCTATCTATCTACTATCTAAAATCTATCTATTATCTATCTTCTATCTATCATCTCCCTATCTTCTATATATAATATAATAAATATATATATAATTATATATAAAAATATATATATATTTTAAATATATTTTAAAATTATAAAAAAAAAAAAACTATATATATATTTTGCAAGGCAACGGCAAACACCGCTCTAATTCCCAAAAAAAAATCAGGGGAAACCCTGTCGCCAACGTACGGCCTTAAAAAAAAAATATATAAAATTAATTATTACCATTTATATTCTAATTACTATACCCACATTATTAATATATATATTAATATAATATATATATATTTTTTTTTTTTTTTTTTTTTTTTTTTTTTTTTTTTTTTTTTTTTTTTTTTTTCAGATATCCCTTGCTTCCCACGCTATAAATTCTTCCCCCACATAAACACTTATTTTGTGTATTGAAGGACGCATACTTCCATTTATCAAAAAAAAACCGAGCTGATATACGCTGAGGTGTGTTAATGTTTTAAAAACGCAGTTTAGGGTTAGGGGAATGGGGTTAAACGAGTTCCATTGCATAAACCGGTGAAACGCTGGTTTAAAGGGAACCCTTAACTTTGTGGGGAAAGCGCAAATAGTGAAAAAACTTCGGGACATTTCCGGATGGTGCTTTTTATTTAAGCTTCTTGTTTTCCCGGGAAAAAGTGAGCCGGACGCTATGAGGAAAAAAAACAAAAAAATGTTGTCGTCTAAAGATGGATTTGTGCAATTTTTTATATATTAATTTTAAAATAATTTTATTTTTAATTTTTATATATATATAATTATAATATATATTTGTGGTGGGGTGTCTAGTTTGTGTGCGTGTATGTGTGTGTGTGTGGTATTCATAATATATATTAAAATTAATATATATATATATATATATATATATTTATAATATAAATTAAATATTTATTATATATTTAAAATAATATATATAAAAATATTATCTATTTATTGAATATGACATAATTTTACACATAAATACATAGGGAATATGCACTAAAAATATATAACATATACATCTATATGATACATGTATGGATATTTACTATATATTATAAAAATATTATACACACCACCACACACACCCACACCCACACACACACACACACACACACACACCCAACACCCACACATACATGCTCACGACAAACACACACACACAATACACCACGCACACACACCATATATATACAATACATACCACACACCCCACGCATACACACACACACCCACACACCATCACACCGCACACCACTCCGCATACACACACACACCACACAATATGATATAGCTAGATATATAGATAATAGATATGCATGTATGTATGCATATTTTAAAGTATTATCGAACACGACATGTTTAGTATACTGTTTTATAGGGCCGCGCGGAGTCACGGTCAGCCTTGCCCGAGAGAGGGCTGAGCTGACCTAGCGCGGTGGTACTAGCACGAACTCCCGGTCAACGGGTCAGATATCAAATGTGACCTCCGCCTCGTCTGTCGGGTGTTCTTATTTGGGACATTTTGATCCACGTGAAACAGCCACGTGGTCCACTGGTAATGAGAAATAGAATTATCCACATCCTGTAACAAAGAGAATTACCCATCTTATATTGCTCGTCCACGCACCGACGCGGTGGGTCAGCTCTCGCTCCTCCGGGGAGTTTCTTGTGAAACCACCGCCGCGGTAGGGCACCTCTCGCCTCCCTCCGGGAGATGTTCGTGTCAGCGACCAGGCGGTAGGCAGCTCGCCGCCCTCTCTCCGGGCATCTGACAGTGACCTCCGCGGCGGCGCTTTTGAGACCCTTTAGACAAAGTCGTAGTCGTCGTCGTAGCGTGTGTTTCAACCCCCTTTACGTGTTTTTTGCGTCCCTTTCAACCACATGTACTAGAGTACGAATAGCCTTATAAAACTGGTGGCAGCGAGGCCGTTGCAGTCCTTTTGGCATGCAACAAGGACAGCACAGCCACCACCCACGAAATCCGCTCGACGCTTCAAGACGTGGCTAAGAAAAAACACGTATTACACGTGTTGGGGCCGCCCTTCTTATTTCTTTTCCCTTCCTTCGCCCATACATGTGTTAGTCCGTTTGTTTTTGTTTGGTTTAAAAGGTGCTACTGACAGCAATGGCACGTTCTCCCCTATTCTTCCACCTCAGATCGTATTTCCGTGCCTCGAGTATGTGATCAATAACATGAATATCGTATCGTTAGTTTACGTAATTAATTATTTTTCTCTCGTTTTTAGGATTTATGTTGTTTTCATCTGCAACGATTAACCGCGTTCTTGATTTATCTTATCACGAATACCATTTCATTTTATCTCGTTTCCTAAACCTCGCCGACCCTACTGACCTCTATTTCTCTTTTCCCCGGTCGGTGGAGGCGTTGGGTCGGGTCCAGGTTTTACATTGCTTTTTGTGACACGTTCTATCGGCGCTAGAGCGAACAGGTACCAAATTGTATTATTTGGGATAAGCGTAGGATCTTCCCCATCATCATATATGCACCGGATTTGCCCGATATTGCCCCGGGGTTGCGTAAACGCATAATAGATCTGGCGATCCGTCGTTCGAGAGTAAATGTTTTATTCGTTCGTTCGCCTCCCTTTTGAGCGGTGTGAACCCGCGGTTACGTTCCGTTTAATTATGGTAGACTAGGGTTTTAAGCTAGAACATTATTCGCTTATTAATCACACCTTCTCACCTCCTTGAAGTCGCTTGCTGTTTTTGGGTACCCCCCAAGCGTTGGGTGTTCGTGAATTATATGTCCTTCGGAATTTGCGAGCGCCTTACAGATACGGCAAGAAGTAGAGCAGGAATATTATTCCTGGCTCGAGTAGCTTAGTCCATATACGGCATTTGGGTATAGGACCCCCCGTTATTGAGTTTTATTGAAAGTCTGACGTGCAAAGCAAGACATGTCCTCGGGCAGTTCAGATTTCTGACCCGGAAGATTTGCTTGATAAAAATTTGGCGAAATTTTTTTTTTCATGGTCCCATTCAGTCATTAGCGTACTTCTTCGCCTATCATTATATGTTGAATTAGTGGAGTTTGAAATAATCTTAATAGGTCATTGCTAATTTACTTCGTTTTTGTATAGTGAACGTTCATATTCTGTTTGTGATTATTCCTGTGGTGAGGTCACTCGCTTCCCTCTCTTTAAAGATAGCTGTCACTCACAACCCGCATACAACACACACATTCAGCTCACTCACACACGCAGGACAAAAGACACCTGGCCTTTTTTCATTAATAAGGCTGTTTGCTGTCTTAGTGCCGCTAAAGGATTTATCTCTTAGCCCGCAATTTTGTCTGTCGCTGTCTGTTGTAAATTACATCTATTTCTATCTGTGTGCGACTATGGCTTCAAATGATCTTCGCGGATCCGCCCGATGTCCGTTTCCCTTATCTATTCTCTATCTATCAGAGATGGTTGGTAGTTCAAATAGTGTCATGCTGACCGTACCTGACTCTCCCTCTTCTATTTTCTTCTTTACCCTGTTAAAATAAAACACAAACTTGAAAAAAAAGACGAGGATAGTTAAAAACCCCATTACAAACCGAATTGTTATGAAATACCGGCTTTTGGTAATTACCACCGCCACCTCCCTGTTGCTTTCTTTTCGCTTACTCTGGCCCTTCCACTTGTGTGATCTGGCCTCCCCGACTTTATATTGCAGTCGGACCGACACGGCACTAGAGTGGGAGAGACCGAAGGAGGACCTTAGGTGCTGTGAGAAGGACGTCATCGAAGTCGGCCATAGCCCACGGACAGGATTTTAGTCAGAAAAGGTGTTAATAGTCCCAGTATAGTGGAACGGGCGTTTGCTGCCAGACTCCCGTAGATCCAGCGAACCAGCACCTTTGGCCGCAGGTCACCAGTCGCCCCAGATGCTGTGCATAGTTCGGACGCCTGGCGGACGCCTGCGATTCCGGTCAACTCCAGAGCTCGTAGCGCAGTGTAACAGCCCCCCTAGATAGCCGCCCCTGCCCGACGCCGTAGATCCGAACGAAGATTACGAGGACGTGTGGACGCGAGAAGGACCGGGAACGAGATCTGTGGGCACGTGTGGACTAGACGCCGCCGAGTTTAGCCTGGGCCAGGCTACGAGAGGTCAGAACCGAATCCCGAAGTCAGGAGGACCCTTTGCGAGACTTTCGAGGACGTGTGGAACGAGGACCGGACAGTTACACAGAGGATCAGGAGGATTGGACGACAGGACGCGACGCCACGAAAAGCACCAGGACGACGCCACGAGAACGAGACGACCAGCCAGGTTAGGTCACCCTTGAAGGCGCCTCGAGGGCGAGGCGCGAGTAGGTTGCCGAGCAAATATAAGAATTGGATTAATGTCTATGTCTGTTACAGGATGTGGATAATTCTATTCTATTACCAGTGGACCACGTGCTGTTTCCACGTGATCAAAATGTCCCAAATAAGAACCACCTCGCCTCAGCGAGGGCGAGGTCACATTTTATCGGAACCTCCGTTTTACCGGGATTCGTGCTAATCTAACACCGCGCTAATGTCAGCTCCGCACCTCTCTACCGTCCGTGCCAGCTGACCGTGACCATCCGCGCGGCCCTTCTAACCTTATAACTAAAACATGTCAGTTCTTATACTGCGTGGGTGTCACTCTCAGACTAACGAGTCAAGCCGAATACCAGTATAACCCCTGCAAGCCATGTAAGTGGGTTCTATACCCGTTAAAAGTATATTATATATGATTTTTTTTTAACAGATAATTTCGAATTGCGTGTGAGTGTGGTGTATGTGGTGTCACATATATCATATATGTATATATATATATATTATATATATATATATATACTATATCTATCTATAATTGTATGTATTTATGTATGTATGTATAATATACATATACATTAATACATCTATATATATAGTATATATATTATACTTTATCATACATATACATATGTGTGCTTGGATGTATGTGTGCGTGCGGACATGATGTACATACAAATCTATTTCTCTCCTCTTTCTCTCCTTTTCCCTCTCTCTTTTCCTCCGTCCTCAGACAAAATTTTGCCGCGGGGATCCAAGGAACCATGAACGTAATCGTCACGGTCAAAGACCAATTTAGCGTCAAACTTCCATCAAGACCAAAATTTTCAGGTCGTTTCTTGCAAGAGCGAACGCCGCGATCGCCCAGACAATGGGGCAAGACATTGCCTTCACCAAAGAGGGTTTACGAACATTAATAAAGTTTAATACCAATGAGTTATTATCGTTAGCCTTATTTATCCAACTGTATACGTCTATCTAACCGTTTCGAAGTATGTCTAGGTTATTTTTTTTATTATTATTCTGTATTTATCCTATATTTCTCTTCTTACAGCAAACGTCATAATATTCCATTGGAACTGTTCAGAAATGTTTTTGCTGTTTGGCCGATCTCATTTTAATTTCACTGTTTGAATTGCCGAATGAATATTCATTGAAATACAAGCTTTGATGCTGATCTTAATATTATCATTTCTGTTGTTCCTAGTATGTCCCATTGCTCACATAATTGTTTCTACCACAGTTTATCATTAACATCATACATATTTATTATATATAGATATAGATATATTATCTTATATATATTATATATATAATGTGTGTGTGGTGTGTGTGTGTGTGTGTGTGTGTGTGTGTGTGTGTGTGTGTGTGCTTGTGTGTGTGTGAATATGTGAATCTACATACACACCACCCACACACACACCACACACACACCACACACACACACACACACCCACACACACACATATATATATATATATATATATATATATAATCTATATATATATATATTATTATCTACACACTAATGATACATGTATCATGTGTGTGGGTGTGTGGTTGGTGTTGTGTGTGGGTGTGTGTTTGTGTGTCTATGTATTGCATATATACGTATATGCCTTGTTATATATCTTTCCATCTTTTTGTTTGTTTGGCTCTTTAACTTGGTTACTATATAACTTTTCCCTTTTCCCCTTCTTGTTTTTATTCTTCTTTTCAGTTCCTTTTCCTCTCTTGATATAATTCCAGAAAGAAGAATTTAGGAACGCTTGGTCTTCTTCGGGTAATTTGTCAGGCTGATTACTTTCAGAATGTTTCCTTTGACGTCATGGCGTTTCTCCTCGTTGCTGGTTCGGATGAAATATTAAAGGAAGTAATATATTTATTTCCATGTGTGTGTGTGTGTGTGTGTGTGTGTGTGTGTGTGTGTGTGTGTGTGTGTGTGTGTGTGTGTGTGTGTGTTTTGTGTGTGTGTGTGGAGTGTAGTGTGTGCATATCGCCTTGAGAAGTCAAACGCATGTCTCGTCGGGGAAGTCACCAGCCGTGGCACACAACGCGGTTGATTAGGAGGCATCCAATCATGCAAAGGTGGCACTGCCATATAACCTCTCATTAGTAAATTGATAAGAGGCCTTTGTCCTGCAGTGGATGACTGGCTGTATAAATGTATATATGTAATAGATAGTTAGATAATAGATATATAGATAGATAGATCAATAGATAGATAGATTAGAAATATTAGATAGTATAGAGGATAATAGATAGATAGCTAATAGATAGATAGACAGACTTGTATTCACACACACAGACACACACACACCCACACCACACACACGCACACCCACACCACACACCCTACACACACACACACACAACACACACACAAACAATACATATATGTATATATAATATATATATATATATATTAATATAGATATCTATATATATATATATATATATATACACAACTCGCACATTTAAACATATACAATATATAATACATAATATAATGTCGATATCTGTCTATGTGTGTGTGTGTGGTGTGTGTGTATATATATATATCTATATATATATATATATATATATAATATATATATTATCTATATATATATATGGAATAACACCCACAATGCAACTAGATTTATTGCTTGTGGTTTTTCTTCCATTGTTCAGCCGTTAGAGTGTTTTTGCTATTTTCAGATATATATATACAATTGTTATACGCATATATATATATATATCTAGATATATATATATATATCATATATATATATGATAATATATATATATATATCTGTATATATAAGTATATCTATTATAATATATCTATATATTGATATATGTGTGTGTGTTATGTGGTGTTGAGTGTGTGTGTGTGTGATTTCTATATATTCTATATAGGTATGTACCTTCCCTATCTACCTTTATACATCATCCATATCATCACATATTTACACCACACACACACACCACACAAACTCACTCACACACCCACACACCCACACACACACGCACAGCACAACACCACTACACTCACTATCATAATTAGTAGCTATCTATATCTAATATATATATCTATCTATTGTATGTATGTATATTTATCTTCTTCTTTACGGTAGGTTAATGTCTGATCCGACGTGGTCACAGATGATACTTAATTGTAGTTTTCATATTGTGATGCTCTTGGAGTAGTAAGTGGTAGGGTCCCAGTCCTTTCCACGGAGATGCCGGTGTTACCTTTTTAGTATCAATCTCTCTATTTTATCCGGGCTTGGGAACAGCACTGACTGGCTGGCTTAGCACGCAGTGGTAGGTAGGCAATCGAGGTGAAGTGCCTGCCCAAGAACAACGCGCCGGCCGGTGAACTCGAACCGTCCGAACTCAGATTTGCAGTCGTGACAGTTTGAGTTCGCCGCTCTAACCATTCGGTCCACCTCGGCCTTGACGTCTCGGGCTTCATGATTTTTTCTTGGGGCAATTTAGAGCTTGGTTTTGCATTGCCTTCCGCCCTGTGTTGTTTTTTTGTTTTTTTTTTTTTTTATCGAGTCACATCTCTATTTACCCGCACTGACTTGACTGGCTTGGCATCCCAGTGGCTAGGCGGCAATCGAGGGAAGTTTCCTTGTCCAAGGGAAAACAACGGCGCCGCTGTTGACTCGAACCCTCCGAACTCAGATTGCCGTCGTTGACAGTCTGGAGTCCGACGCATCTAACCATTCGCCACCGCGGCCCCCATTGTTATATATATATATAATAATATATATATTATAATATATATATATATATATATATATATATATATATATAATGTTGTATGGATATATATGTATATAATATATATATATATATATATATAATATAATAATATATATATAGATCTCTATCTCTCATGTGTGTGTGTGTGTGTGTGTGTGTGTGTGTGTGTACTATTTATCTATACTCTCTCTATATCATCTATATCTCTATAATATACTATATCTCTCTATATATATCTATCTGTATGTATATATATATATTTTTATCTATATCTATTTCTATATCTTATATATATATATATATATAGATATCTATATATCGTATTTGTGTGTGTTTTGTGGTGTGTGTGTGTGGTGTGTGTGTGTGGTGTGTGTTGTGTTTGTGTGTGTGTGAAGTGTGTGTGTGTGGGCCTATTCATCTATGTATCTTATCTCTCTATCATCTCTCTCTCTCTCTCTCTTCATTCTCTCTCGTCTCTCTCTCTATATATAATATAAGTTAATATATCTATATTATATGGTGTGTGTGTGTGGTGTGTGGGTGTGTGTGTGTGGTGTGTGTGTGTGTACATACATCTACATATCTATATTATATATATATCTATATATATATATATATATATATCTATATATACATATATATATATATATATCATATTCATATTATTACCCTACATACATGTCCTTATATATATTATTATATATTTTAATATATATATAGATACATATATATATCATGTGTTATGTGTTGATGTTGGTGTGTGTGGGTGTGTGGTGTGGTGTGTTTGTTGTGTGGTGTGTGTGTTGTGTGTAATGTATGGTGTGTGCGTGTGTGTGTGTGTGTGTGGTGGTGGGTGGGGGGTGTATGGGGGTGGTGGTGGGGTGGTGGGGGTGTGTGGTGTGTGTGTGTGGTGTTAGGGGTGGAGTGCATGTGTATATATATATATATATAATCTATATATATATATATATATTAATATATATGTCTAACTCACCACACACACACACACCACACCCCCACACCACACCACCACCACACACACACACACACACACCACACATATATATATATATATATATAGTATATAATAATATATATATATATATAGATCTATATAATTATATATATATATATAGAAATATCTATATATATAATATATATAAGATCTAAATATATATCTATAATCTATATATATTATAATAATATATATAATATAATATATATATCTCATTATATCTTATATATATATATATATATATCATATCTATATTATATCTATCTATATTACGTCTATATGTATTATATATCTATCGACCTAATCGTAGTTCCCACTCCCTCTCGCCAAATGTCACAGCAGTCCCTGCAGGAGATTCGCTCGGTTTCACGGATATATCCAAGCAGAGAAGCCTGAGAGGAGAAAGGGAGAGAGAGGTAGAGACGGAGATAACAAACGACACGGGAAAAAACCAAATGATTATGATAACAAAGTCAACTGAAAATGCTACTTCCATGCTCAGGAAATAAGTCAGATGAGTATGATATATTAATAAAATGATATGATGAAAATAAAAGAATGATATGATAATATTATTGATGATAATAGAGATGATAAAAAGATGATATAGAAATAATGACGTGGTAATTACTCATGAATAATATAATAATACTAATAATAAATAATAATAATAATAATTACAATAGTCATAATAATAATAAGATAATAATAATAATATCATACTGATAAGACATGATGATCTAGATAATATGATAATAATATAATGATGATGATGATGATTCATGATGATGATCATGAATTGATCATGATCATGATCAATGATAATACTATAATATAATAAAATATGATAATGCATAATAATCATATACTGTGAAGACAATGAAATGATAATGATAATAGTACTAATGAATAATAATAATAAATAATAATAATCATAATAATAATAATAAAAATGATAGATAAAATAACAGGATAATAATATATGGTACTTATGATAACAGAGATGAATGATATAATAGTAAAATAATAATAGTAATCATATACTATTATTATTACATTATTATCATTTATTATTATATTATTAATTATTATTATTATATTATTGTTATTATTATTATTATTATTATTATTATTCTTATTATCATCATCCAGTATTAATTATTATTATTACTATTATTATTATTATGATTACTATATTTATAATGATAATAATGATATAATAATAATACTAATAATATAACCATAACATTGATGATACAATAGTGATTAATAGATATCTGTGTGATAATGATAATGTTATATATAAGATATTACAGTAATTTTCATTATAACAACTAATGATGATTATAAATAATGACATTATGAAAAGTCATAATACCTCCCTAAAATAATAATGATATTTATAATAAAGTAAGAAAAATCTTATTGATAATATAACAATCTGACTAAAGAAAAGGATACTATGTTAATATCACACTAATTTTATAGTAATAATATGGCGATAATGAAAAATGTTAATAAAAACTAATATTATAAAAGTATTACTCATACTGCTAAAAACCACAATGATTATGTTTATATAATAATACTAATAATACTAAAAATAATAATATAATAATAGTAATATAATAATAAGATAAAATCGATATAATAATAATAATTAATAACAATAATCGATAATAATAGTTTATCAGTATTATTATTATTATTATTATTATTATTATTATTATTTATATTATTATTATTATTAATGTTGTTGTTGTGTTGCGTGTTGTGTTAATAATAAATAATATATTATTATTATTTTATTATTCTTCATTATTATTATTATTTTCATAATATTTTTTATTATTATTATTATTATTCTTATTATTATTGTTATAAAAATATATACTAATCCTAATAATCATAATAATAATAATAAATAATAATAATAATAATAATAATAATAATAATAATAATAATAATAATAATAATAATAATAATAATAATAATAATAACAATAATAACAATGATGATATTAATAATAATAATAGCCATGATAATAATGATAATAATAATGATAAGAAGCAGAAGAAAGAGAAGAAGAATGACAATGGTAATATCGATAAAGATTATAACAACAATAATGGTAATTATAATAATAATGATAATAATAAAAAAAAATAGAAAATAAAAAATAATAATAATAATAATAATAATAATACTGAAATGTCGTAATATAATAATAATAATAATAATAATACTAATAGTTAATCATAATCATAATCCTACTGATAACAATGATAATATTAATAACATAATAATAATGATGATGAATGATGATTGAATAAATAATAATAATATAATAAAATAATAATAATAACTATGATAATATAGTAATAGTAATCATCATAGTAATTAATGATAATAATATAATAATATATAAATAATATTACTATAATAGCACTAATAGCAATGATAAAACATGATATATTTACTAATTATAATATAATAATTACAATATATAGTAAATGATATAACGATAACAATAAAACTAATAACAATAACTAGAAGTATATAGGATAGTGATCAAATAATGATGATAAAATTAATTATAATGATACATGATAACAATGATATCTTTAAGCATAGTAAAAATTATGTTCTTACTACCAGTTAAATATTGATAATGATAAAAGCAAAATAATACTGATATGATAATAATGCTAATAATAATAATACTGGATAATAGTATGATGATGATGAACATAATAATATTAATAATAAAACAATAATAATATAATATAATAATGATAATAATCTAATAAGTAATAATAACAATATATAATAAATAATCTAATGATATATAATTCTAATAATAATCATATACTAATAATAATAAAAATAATCATGATAATATATATGTGATAGTAATAATAATAATAGTGCAATGGTATGGTAATATTGCTAATAATAACAACAATAATGATAAACGATACTAATGCATGAATGATATGATAACGATATAATAGTAACATGATGAGGATACCATATAACAACAAAAAATATAATATAATAATACCACTGATAATGATAATAATAAGAAGATAATAAGACTGATCATGATAATAATCAGAAGAATGATAATGATAATAAATGAAGAATGATGATTATAACGAGAACAATGAAGATACGATGATAATAACATAACAATAATAATATAATGATACTATTAATAACATGATGTCAATAATAATAATAACAACAATAGCAACAGTGATAAAAAGTATGAGAACCAATAACAATGATTATAAAAATAAAAGTTGATGAAGAAATATAATAGAAGTAATAATATTATTATTATTATAATAAAATAATACTAATGATAACAATAATAATTTAATAACATAATAATAACAAAAACTAATAATACAATATTAATATTAATTATTTGGTCTATAATTATCATCATGATAATATCAATAATTATTACAGTGCTAATAAAATAATGATGATGATAATAATAACATGATTATAAAAATACATGATTATTAAAGAAATATCATAAAAATAATAATAATCTAATAATAACAATATAATAATGATAATAACAATGATAATAATAATCATAATATACCAATGATACTGATTACCATAATATACAACATGATGATAATGATAATAATAATAATAATAATATAATAATAATAATAATAAATTATATATAATAGTATAATGGTAATAATCATATATAAATATATATTATTATTATTATTATTCTTATTATTATTTATTATTATTATTATTATTATTATTATTTTATTATTCTTATTATATAACATAATAATATGATAATAATAATAATAATGATAAATAATAATAATAATAATATGATAATAAATAATAATAATAATAAATAAAATAATAATAATATCATAATAATAATCATAATAATAATATAATAATAACACTAAAATAACAATATTACAAGAAAAAAAAGACGAAGCAGAAAATGATAGTATAATGGAGGTATTAGGTCGCGAAGTCTAGAGTAACCTGTCCATGATTGTCTTAACAGGACATATCCGCCGTAACTGTCCAGATTGAAAAATCCCATAGGTAAATTTTGTATCCAGGAAGGCCTAGATCTCGCCCAGAGAATATAGCTTCAAGTGAGAGCTGCGTATTCAATAAATCCGCTCCTGTACAATTTGATTATGGCTTTGATACCGTAAGAAAGAAGGAATCAGAACTTCCCCCCTAGATGTAAGAAAGGAAGATGGGTTGCCTGTAACTAATTTTAGCTTCACAAGGATGTTTTTCACAAGTTCGTTTTTATTTCAGAAGTAATATCTAAATGGGTGGGTAAATGCTGTAGCTGTGCCCAATTAAGTCCTAACATTCTGATAGGAAGTATCAGGAGTTAAGGCTCTGCTGTTGCTATACCAATTTATTGTTCAATACCGGTCTATACAAATAAAAGCAGGCGAGACGAGCGAATCAGGATAAACCAACTGCACGGTCCCACCATAGGTCTCTCAATAATTGTAACTTCTTCATGATGTTAGGAAAAAAAAAAAATGTAAGTGTAAAAAACGGGACTAGTTCAATTTGAGAGAATCAATGATATGATTACACGTATGTGTTAGATTCGATGAACGGAACTGGGATGAAACAGCTTTTTTTACCGATACATATCACAGTATATTTCAATGAATGCTCATGGAATCGTCAGTTGCCCGACAGTTTCTCCCGCAGATCGCAAAGCTTTCACAGATTCTTCTGTACTTCTTCCTCAAGTCCCCGTATGTCAAAAGTTTTTCTCCTAAGCAAATAAGAGATACCGTTGTATCGAACGTTCATCATTAGTGATCTTTCACAGGAGTTTGCGATGGATCTTGTCGAGGTTCTAGTCCGAATACCCTCACTTGGATAGACTATGCGCCTAGATTTCTGAAGCCGTTCCTCTTCAGAAATATAGATTTCGTACTGTTGCTGAAGTTGATTAACGTCTTTTCTAGATTGGTATCTGTACAGAAATTTTGTCAAATAGAGGGGAGCATTCAATTATTTTGATGAAGGAAGTAATCGCTTGTGTCATAAAAGTTATTTTTTCAAGTCTGTACCATGTTGCATGTCCAATGGAGCCTAATGAACGAATTTCCCGCTGTGTTAAATCTATGCTCAAAACTTGTGCTCTGAACAACCTCGTAAATGGACAACTGATTCATTCATTAGTGAATGCCTATAAAAAAAAAAAAAAAAAGTGCTATACCAACACCTGAGTTTTAATCTTCGAGTTGCTGTGCGACCGAAAAGTTTGCGGACTATTCTGTTTACCATTGTTGGAAGCATGATGGATTGTTAGCAAAACTAAAACGCGTATCAGTACGATTAGATCTGTGAAAGATTAGAGGAGTTCTGCCAGTTATTGCTTTCCAGAGGGAGGGTAACAAATCTAAATTCGACAGATCTGCAAATCTCATAATTTCATCAAGGCGATGAGGTTGGTATTTTGTCTTGCTTTCCATCCACTCACATAATTTAAACCCTGCAATGGAAAGGTCCCTATACAAGTTATCAAGTGCATGGGAATGGATGTTGATTAATTAATAAAATTAAGAAACAAAGTTTAGCTGTACCATAATAAATTATGTTTAGTAATTCGTCGACGGGAGAGCGAGCAGGATACCATAACAAATTGTCAGATTTGTATGTCGATGACGAAACGATAACAAAGGCATTGTGACCATAGCTATGTTGATAATTCCCATTACAAAATTTATATTACTGGCATCTAAGCATGAACAGAAACAACAAATAGTAACAAATAAATAGCTCTTGTAAGTGTTCGGAAGTCCTTTTTCAGATGAGCCTCAATCATGACAACGGAAACGCTCGTGGTCGCAAATCTTACCCCCTGCCTTTCCATTTAAAAACATCTTTGTGAGGAAGGAAAGAGAATCTCAGACTGGTGTCGCCCTAATTGGTCTTCCGTAGTCTTCGACAAAAAGGAGATA